>NC_056725.1:556336329-556563829 GCF_019279795.1 Protopterus annectens
CATATATTTCAGCACCATTTCCTATTTTATGACATTGTTAAACCTTAGTTGCAAAATTAATATAGAAGTATTTTATAATCGACATTGCATATTGGTATAGGTCTCTAATGAATCTTTTCTTAACACTCTTCTTTCAAATAAGTATAATAATACGTCTGCACATTTCCCTTGATTTTATGCCATGACTCACTCACTCACATCAATTAATAAGCACACACTAGTTTCTTTTTTATTTTTTCTATTAAAAAAAACAATAAACAATACCATATTCAATCACCTTAGACTCCGTCTTGCCTCTTGTTATACTTCTTTGAATTTCTTTAGTACTTATTTCTTTGCGTAATATATCATTTTTTGCTTTAAAAAATCCAGTAGCAAAGGATCAGAAATGCAGTATCAATGTTTATTTAAAAGCGGTTCCTAGCAAACCAAGACAGCTTTAACTAAAACTTCCTCAGTGGGTTCATAGGTTCATATGTATGTACTAGACTGATGGCCCCGGGGCCTTTACAAGCCTAGCCATAAGATTACTCTGGCCTTGTGCCACCCAACCTTAGTTCCCAGTACCTCTGTCAAGCAGAGCCACTGGAGTTATCCCCGGGGAGAATTTTCTATTTCCCATCCACTCATCAAGATTTCTCTTGAAGAGGGTTAGTAAGGTACTCTGCTTGACATGTATGGGAAGTCTATTCCATAGCATGGGCAGTCTCTGGGTTATGAACCTGTCCCTCCAGTAAGTTCTGTCGATTGTGGTAATGAGGTTGAGGTCACTGGAGCATGTGGTGTGGAGGGATTGGGATTTCTTTAGATGTAGAATTTCTAACAGAGCTGGGTCAGACATGGCTTTGTAAGTCAAGCAGAGATTGCCACTAAGTATGAACCAGAGAATAGTTATAGGACAAGTGTTTAAGGCCTAGGATCCTCTTTGTGAGGTACTTTTGCACCCTCTCCAGTTGTTGCAAGTGTCTAGTGAGGTACATGCCAAATGGGGCATTGTACTCGATGATTGGCCTAATGAGGGAAGAGTAGAGGGAGACAATGACCTCTTTCTTCCTGGATGTAAAACCCTTAGTAATGAGATGTGCCACATAGAAGGACTTTCTGACCACAGTGACAATGCAGTGATCAAAAGAGAGGTTGCTCTCAACCTGTGTTCCTGGATCTCATATAATGCCTTCTGTGTTCAGTGGACTACCTTCAATGTGGTAATTCATGGGAACTGGATTTTTCCCAAAGGGGATGATGACACATTTCTTGGCATTGAGTTTAAGGCAATGGTTCTGACACCAGGCGTTGGTCTCAGTGAGGCCATTCTGTAGGATGTCAACATCACTTGGGGAGTTAATAATAGCTCCCAACTTGCAATTGTCTGTGAACTTTGTCATCCAGAGTCCCTTCTTTTTGGCCTGGACTTCAGAGAAGTAGATACCAAACAGGACATGACCCAGGACTGAACCCTGTGGGACTCCACTCATGACTAGTTGGCAGTCTGACTTGGAGTCAGCTACTTTCACACTGTGGGTTCTATCTATGAGCCAGTTTGCAACCCACCTAGTGATAAAGGGGGTGATGCCTAGCTTAGTGAGGTTTTCTATGATTCCTGAGTGGGGAATGGTATCAAAGGCCTTGGCCAGATAAAGGTAGGCTGTATGAACCACCTTGCCTTCATCCACAGCTCTGGTGACTGACTCAAAGAAGTCGACCAATTTGAGCAGGCATGATCTGCCCTTCACAAAACCAAACTGTGTGGGATCCACAGTTGGAGATTCCCTATATCCTTGTTTATTAGGTCCATGATGATGTGTTCCATAGCTTTGCATATCAGACTCATCAGGCTAATGGGATGATAGTTCCCAGGGTCTGTAGTCGCTCCTCCTTTGTGGAGAGGGATGACTGTAGCAGTGTGCCATTCAGTAGGGACAAAGCCTGAGATGAGGCTGTGATTGAACAGTGCACACAGGTGAGGTGCCAGTTCACTCTGTAGTTCATGTAGAACACAGCCAGGGTTATTGCCAGATCCTATAGAAACTGTATTCTTGGCCTTAGACAGTGCTGTTTTAACCTGTGCAGCAGTAATACTGGGTGCTGGCAATCTACTGGTATTGTGACTGGTCCTTTGGGGGGGAGGGGTAAAGTTGGCACTGAATCTGCCGGCCAGTATATTGGCAATATCTGTTGGCTCGGTATAGGAGATACCAGTGTGCAGTAGCTCAGAGCAAATCTGGGTATTGCCGTGGAGATTCTTTGCTTAACTATAGAAGGCCTTGTCTGTTTTCATAGCTAGCTTTAGAGGATCTGATGAGGGATCTCAACTTTTTGTTGAGGCTGATAAGGGAGTTTTTCCAGTCTTGGGACTTCACCTTATTTCACATCAGTTTCCTCCTTCTGTTGTAGACTTTGTTTATGGCAGGGAACCACCAGATTGGCTTCCTTTTTTTTGGAAGAAAGGGTCTTAGTTCTATTAGGTATGGCAAGATTCATGCATTTGTGTATGTATTTGTACAGTGCATTGGTACGCAACTATTCTCCATTTGCATGGGTGCTGTGAAGTTATTCACTTCTGTTTTAGGAGCCCAAAGTTAGCTTTGGAGAAGTTTTTCATGGCGGTTATCTTTGCAGGAGTGGTGGGAGGGATCTATATTTCCAACGTGATTAGTTTGTGGTTGGATCTAACCAGGGAGGAGCTGACTATTGGTATAGAGCAACGGTCACCCAAGAGCTAGTCCAGGGCATTGGAATTAATGAACCCCAGGAAACTTTGGGCAAGTGTATTGCTACAGGAGTAGTTTTCCCAGTTAATGGAGGGGTAGTTGAAGTTGCCTAGTATGACAGTGTTAGGTTCGACCCTAATATTCTCCAGGGTGCTTAGGAACATGGGGTGTAAGTCTTGGGGCATGGTTGGGGACCTATAGCAGGCTACAACCTGAATCTCTGTCTTACCCAATGTTAGCTGCACCTGAAGTATCTCTGATGCATTATGTTGGGCTACCAGCCTGGAGGTGTGCGCATCCTTTATGAATATGGAAACACCACCGCCTTTGGAGCTTCAGTCCAAGTTCTGGGGCTGAAAGGTGTGGAAAGTTATAGCCTGGTAGTGTAGGGGTGCTTTCTGCTGCCTTGAACCAGGTCTCTGTTACAGCACAAATGTCGATGTTCTCCATTTTAAGGAGTGCTTCGAGTGAGTGCATTTTGAGATTTAGACTTCTAGCATTGAACAGCATGACCCTCAGACTGCATTTGTTTGTAGCTGTTATTGTGGTAATTTGGTCTTTGGAACACCACCTACAAAAGGCACTATAGGGGTGGCAAGAGCCTTGGCCAGTATCCCGTAAAATAGCAAGTATGACTTCCCACTATCATCACATGATAAAAATGCACCAATGGAAGAAACTGACATCACACAGTGAAACTTACTGAAACTTCTATGGGGTAAATAAAATCATAAGAATACAAATAAATATAGACGGATAGCTAAATATACACTGGTATGCAAAGCAAAGCTCAAGTGAGCATCAATCAAAAAAATATAAAATGTTTTCAGTGTTATCTAATGTTTACTCTATGCTATATCCAGCAAGTTACATTTGAAAATATACTCCAAAGGCAAAAAAGGCATCTAGATGCCCATGCAGTCATGATGAAGATAAGGATATTACTTTCTAGGTTAACATTAGAAATAAGAATATTTAAAATACAGAATGTTAAATATCTTATTATTTGTGATGAGTGTTGCCAAGATTGTAGCTGATTTTCAACTCCAAAATATATGCAAGGATCGATCACTTGGTTATAACAAAGTAAATTATTAGACAGCAACGGGGAACATAGTAGGTGTTATGAAAAATGATAACATGTTGATAACATTTTGAGAAAGGAAGAAACTTGTAGGCACTCAGCCGTAACTTCTCTCAATCTACTTCCAATAATCTCTTCAGAGTTCAGACACAAGTTTCAAAATAACAACTTTAATGCATCACAATATTATAAATATATGATATGCAGTGTTTCCATTTAAGATCAAATAACAATGACTGTATTATCTTTAGCACATTCTTTTAAAAATATTCATATCCTGCCACTGTTACATGAATTAAGCTTAAAAAACTGTTATACATTGTTTCTTAGGCTCCATGCAGATGCTACATCTGAGGCTGTAGTTAATGTTTGACCATTTAATGTCTTAACACAGGAAAGCTAGCAAGATATAAAGTTCTTTGTCTATTGCAATATTAGGATTCTAGAAAAGTGGTTGACATAATTAACACACAGACTTACAGCCTTTCATTTTCAAGAACCATACCAATGTAATAAATTCAATTTATCCCAGCAGACTATATAATTTCCTAACCCTTTCAAAACTCATATTCAAGTTAGTAGATATAAATGTTCACTTTGGTTGGTTTGATTACTTTTCAGGCTTGCTAGTTGTTGCTGAAGCACCTACCAAGGGGAGAAAACACTGAGAGAAGAAAAGGAGCCACTTTTGTGATTTATTTTCTTCTGATTTTTTGTTAAGTTTTACTGCTTTGCCGCCTACTTTTTGGCATTTTCCGGCTTGCTAAAGTTTATATCTGTAACAGTAACAGTACTTGGAATACATCTAGAGCCTGTTTACTGCATTTCCTGTGTTGCACTTATTTTAAAATCGTTTTTTCCTCTAAAAACTTAATTTTACCTGATTTTGGCCTAGCACTCAAGTGTGGGGTCATTTATTGCACTGTTGTGATTATTTTGCTGCTTGTGTATCTCTGCTACCTTTAAACTACAACAAAAAGAAAAAAAAAAAACAATCTTGCTTTTTTCCCACTTTCTGAAAGTTAAGAAAGTTCAGTTACAGATTTGCTGTTCTGAACTGTTTGGAAGTTTCTAGAAGGCCAGTGCTTGCTTGGGCAAAGGGAAGTCTCTGTGTTCACCAGTGGGAGTGGTTAACACTGAACAGCCTGCCTGTCCCTGGAGGAGTGGTTACTACCTAGAAGCTGTAGTTTTATTGGCCATTTTGGGTCAATTCTAAACTCCTTGATCTGTCTCTCTTAAAACCCGGCTGCCTCGTGGTTTTGGCATCTTTCAGGCTTGCTAGTTGTTGCTGAAGCACCTACCAAGGGGAGAAAACGCTGAGAGAAGAAAAGGAGCCACTTTTGTGATTTTAAGTATTTTCTTCTGATTTTTTGTTAAGTTTTACTGCTTTGCCGCCTACTTTTTGGCATTTTAAGGCTTGCTAAAGTTTATATCTGTAACAGTAACAGTACTTGGAACACATCTAGAGCCTGTTTACTGCATTTCCTGTGTTGCACTTAATTTAAAATCGTTTTTCTCTAAAAACTGCATTTTACCTGATTTTGGCCTAGCACTCAAGTGTGGGGTCATTTATTGCACTGTTGTGATTATTTTACTGCTTGTGTATCTCTGCTACCTTTAAACTACAACAAATAGAAAAAAAAAAATCTTGCTTTTTTCCCACTTTCTGAAAGTTAAGAAAGTTCAGTTACAGATTTGCTGTTCTGAACTGTTTGGAAGTTTCTAGAAGGCCAGTGCTTACTTGGGCTAAAGGGAGGTATCTGTGTTCACCATTGGGAGTGGTTAACACTAAACAGCCTGCCTGTCCCTGGAGGAGTGGTTACTACCTAGAAGCTGTAGTTTTATTGGCCATTTTGGGTCAATTCTAAACTCCTTGACCTGTCTCTCTTAAAACCCGGCTGCCTCGTGGTTTTGGCATCTTTTCAGGCTTGCTAGTTGTTGCTGAAGCACCTACCAAGGGGAGAAAACGCTGAGAGAAGAAAAGGAGCCACTTTTGTGATTTTAAGTATTTTCTTCTGATTTTTTGTTAAGTTTTACTGCTTTGCCGCCTACTTTTTGGCATTTTAAGGCTTGCTAAAGTTTATATCTGTAGCAGTAACAGTACTTGGAACACATCTAGAGCCTGTTTACTGCATTTCCTGTGTTGCACTTAATTTAAAATAGTTTTTTCTCTAAAAACTGCATTTTACCTGATTTTGGCCTAGCACTCAAGTGTGGGGTCATTTATTGCACTGTTGTGATTATTTTGCTGCTTGTGTATCTCTGCTACCTTTAAACTACAGCAAAATGAAAAAAAAAACTAAAAAATCTTGCTTTTTTCCCACTTTCTGAAAGTTAAGAAAGTTCAGTTACAGATTTGCTGTTCTGAACTGTTTGGAAGTTTCTAGAAGGCCAGTGCTTGCTTGGGCTAAAGGGAGGTCTCTGTGTTTATCAGTGGGAGTGGATAACACTGAACAGCCTGCCTGTCCCTGGAGGAGTGGTTACTGGCTAGAAGCTGTAGTTTTATTGGCCATTTTGGGTCAATTCTAAACTCCTTGATCTCTCTCTCTTAAAACCCTATAATTCTCTTTTTGCGCTTTTTTGCGCACTGAGCAGCATCGGGCAGCGCCGCCTAAACAGGTTTAAACTATTCCAGGCTCCACAAAGTCTGCTCTTCACTTTTTCCCTTAGAACTGTTCAAACTCTCAAAGTAATCACTCTATTCTCTTTCTAAAGCCCTGCACTTGCTCAGCTCTTATAAGGAAACACTAACTAACTAAAGCACTACACCCTCCTTGACTTCACATAAGTATTAGGCTCCCGATTGGTCCTTCCTCATCAAGTGAAAAATCAGTTCCCTTCCCTAATCTGATCAGTAAAAAAACAGTTCCCTATACTAATCTGGTATGTCCAAGGGTCAGTTTCAATGTTACTTTCCAGTCCAGCTGGTGAATCTGGGAATTTTGAGGTAATGTTACAATTGCTTTATGTACACAGACAACCCTCTCCTCCTTCCAACAAACTCTAATACATGTGAGAGATGCAGTTACACAGCCACACTGGAGGCAGAGCTCTCTCAACCCAAGACTGGCACAGTCAGTCAGGAGGAAAAGGTAACCACCCACACCACAAATCCAGTCTCACACAGACCTATTGCATCTGCATACCCAACACATAAACACACAAAAATATACTTGGAGGCTCTAAATAAAAATCTGCCTAAAGAGCAAAGACCTCCTAAGCAGATATCCAAGCAGCAGCCACCCCTCAACAATACCCACAAATCACATATCTCACAAAATCAGTGTGCCTCACAGTCACAGCCCTTAAGGCCAAACAACACACCAAATACACTTGTTATAGGGGACTCTATTGTCCGGCACACTGACGTCCCACTCACCAGACTGAACAAGGAGAAGGTCACTGTAAGCTGCCTGTCAGGTGCCAGGATCTGCCACATAATGCAAGCACTCAGGTCACTCCAAAGCAAGTACAAGTATGACTCCGTCATTGTCCATGCTGGTGTGAATGACCTGAGACATACCTCCCTGGACTACATGAAAAGAGACATAGAGGAGCTCTCTGACCATGTAGCCCAGGCTGGTATGACCCTTACCTTGAGTAGCATCTTGCCCTCATCAAGAATGATGCCACAGTATAAAGACAAAATGATCAGTTTCAACAATTGGCTAAAGTATTGGTGGCACTCAAAGGGGATCCAGTGTCTGTCAGCCTGGGATGACATGCTCGACAAGTCACGTTGCTTCACTAGGGACAGCTTGCACCTGTCACACTTAGGCTTTTGTATATTGGCCAAGGCTCTTGCCACCCCCATAGTGCCTTTTTTAGGCAAGGCTCAAAGGACAAACCCACCTCCATAGACAACCCAAGGATAAAAAAACTAAAGATAATGCTACTCAATGCCAGAAGCACTCGAGGCTCTCCTCAGTATGGAGAAAATCGATGTCTGTGCAGTAACAGAAACCTGGTCCAAGGCTCCTGAGAGCACCCCAGCATTACCAGGTTATAACTCATACCATGCGTTTCAGCCCCAAAACTTGGACCGAAGCACAAAAGGAGGGGAGTATCTATATTCATCAAAGATACCTACACCTCCAGGTTAGTGGCACTGCACGAAGCATCAGAAACCATCCATGTGCAACTAACAGCGGGCAAAACTGCCTTTCAGTTTGTAGCCTGCTACAGAACACCCTCCCTATTACAGGAAGCCCACTTGGCATTCCTGAGAACACTGGAGAATATGAAGGTCTCTCCAAACACTATGTTATTGGGTGACTTCAACTACCCAAACATTGAGTGGGAAAACTACTCAAGCCCAAACACCCTCGCCCAATGGTTCCTTGAATTTATAAACTCTAACACAATGGAACAACTGGTCACCACTCCCACAAGAGGGAACAACATATTGGACCTGGTCATCATCAACATGGGGACTCTATGTTCCACACCAGTGGTAAACCCCTCATTGGTAAGATCAGACCATAAACAAATTTCCCTGGACATCCATATCCCGTCCCCACCCCCAACCAAGGAAATCACTGTAAAGAATTTCTCAAAAGCCAACTTTGCACTTCTCAAGACTGAGGTGGAATCCTTCAAAGCCCCTGGACCAGAGGATAATACAGCCCAATCCGCAGAATCCTTTACAAATGCATTCTATGAGCACCTGCAGGAATGCATGGATCATGCTATTCCAAATAAAAGCAAGACTCACTCTTCCAAAAACAGGAGACCGGTCTGGTGAACCCCGGCCATAAATAAGCTATACAACAGAAGGAGGAAGCTACTACATAACAGAGCAAAATCCCAAAAAGGGAAGGCATCTCTGATCAGTATTAGCAAGAAACTTCGATTCCTCATAAAATCATCAAAGGCCAGTTTCGAAAGAAAAATTGCCCTAGACACGTGGGCGGAAACTCCCAGATATGCTCTGAATTGTTGCATAACAGTACAAAATATACTGAACCTACAGACATAGCCAACATCCTGGCAGACAGATTCAGCAAACTTCTCCCCTTCCCCCAAAGGAGCAAATGCCTATCCCAACTGAATGTAACCTCCCTGACATCACAGATGCACAGGTGAAAGCTGCCCTCTCCAAAGCAAAAAACACAGCATCTATGGGACTGGATGGTATCCCAGGCTGTGTCTTACATGAGCTCCAAGAAGAACTGAACCCTCACATTAAGTCACTGTTCAAACTTAGCCTTACTACAGGATATGTACCCAAAGAATGGCGTACAGCTTCAGTGGTCCCACTCCACAAAGGTGGTGCCACAATGGACCCCAGAACTATTGCCCCATAAGCCTGACTAGTCTGGTCTGTAAAACTATGGAGCATATTATCATGGAACTCATAAACAAAGACATTGGGAGCCACCAGACACTGGACCCTACCCAATTCGGCTTTGTTAAGGGCAGATCTTGCCTCTTAAACCTAGTAGACTTCTTTGAAACAGTTACCAAAGCCATAGATGAGGGCAAGGTAGTCCACACAGCCTACCTGGACCTTGCAAAAGCCTTCGACACAATTCCCTACTCGGGCATCATAAATAAGCTTACCAGCGTAAATATCAACCCCTATATCACAAGATGGGTTGCAAACTGGCTCAGAGATAGAACCCACATGGTCAGAATCGCAGGTGCCATGTCCGAATCCAAACCAGTTACAAGTGGCGTCCCACAGGGCTCAGTTCTGGGACCTCTCTTGTTCGGTATATACTTCTCTGAGGTTCAGGCTAACATGGGAGGATTATGGCTGACAAAGTTCGCAGATGACTGCAAACTGGGGGCCATAATAGAATCTCCAGCTGACACAAGCATCCTCCAAAAGGGTCTCACAGAGACGGACGCTTGGTGCCAGAGCCATGGCCTCAAGCTAAATGCTAAAAAGTGCATAGTCATCCCCTTTGGGGAAAAACAAGGTGCCCACAAATTACCACATAGGTGGTAATCCATTAAGTATGGAAGAAGTAATTAGAGATTTGGGGACCAACATAGATAGTAATCTCTCCTTTGATAATCACATTGCCAAAGTGGTTAGAAAGACCTTCTACATAGCCCACCTTATCACAAAAGGGTTCACATCTAGATCAAGAGAGGTCACTGTGCCCCTCTACTCGTCACTCATTAGGCCCATAATTGAATACAATGCCCCTTTTGGGATGTACCTTACCCGACACCTGCAGCAACTGGAGAGACCCCAAAAGTACCTCACCAAGAGGATCATGGGCTACAAACAGATGTCCTATGCAGCTCGACTAAAGAAACTCCAGCTCTACTCAGTTGCTTACCAGCTACTCAGAGGCGATCTATGCCTGACGTACAAAGCCATGTCAAACCCAGAATTAATGGACATGCTCCACCTCAAAAAATCCAAGTCCCTTAGAGCTACACGCTCCAGGGACCTAAACCTCAGCACAAAAATAAATAGGACATGCTGGAGGGACAGATTCATTTCCCAGAGGCTCCTCTCACTCTGGAATAGAATCCCAATTCATGTTAGACATAGCCCCTCGCTGACCCTCTTCAAGCGAAATCTGGACGCGTGGATGGAAAATCTCAAATTCACCCCTGGGATCTCTTCTGTGTCCCTGCTAGACAGGGGCACAGTAAACTAATCTTAACAGGGTACCTTCTGTGACCTACTTTACAGAGGCACAGTAGGCTAATCTAATAGGGAGGCGGAAGCCAAATACACTCTGGCTAGGCTTATAAATGCCCTAGGGCAGATAGCCTAGTATCTACCTATGAACCTATGTGTAATTTGTCCATGGTAGCCAAATAGTTCCTTTCCTGGGTGTCGTTTTCGATGATATAACTGTTCATGTAAGTAAAGTTTTGTTTTTTTTTGTCTCGATGTAGTGGATTTTGATGGGTTGAAGTAGATCCATATATATATATATATATATATATATATATATATATATATATATATATATATATATATAGATCTACAGTATATTAGCGAATTTATGTTTTACCAAAACGTAAATCCGCTAATATAATTACGTGAAAGTGCGTTTTATCGAAAACACACTTTCGCGTAATAAAGGTTACAAAATAGAGTAGTAAGGGGGATGCTGATTGAAAACATGCTGTTTGCATGTTATATTAGTTGTACATCAACATTTAGTGTTGATATACAACTAATGGGACTTTTACTGAGATCGTAGTACAGTGGGGATAAGGGAACATTCCCTTTTCCCCACTGTAGTGCGATCTCAGAGTAAAAATATTTAAGTAGGGGCAGTGTGGGGGGCTGTGCTGCATAAAAGTGTTTTCAGTGTTTCTTTTTTTTGAATGGATTTACATGAAAGTGCGTTTTCGTTAAAACTCACTTTCATGTAAATGCATTCGCGGATTTACATTTCGCTGAAACATAAATTCGTGCACAGACAGTAGATCCATATATATATATATATATATATATATATATATATATATATATATATATATATATATACATACATATACATATAGTTTGCTAACAATTGGATAAAAGTACCAATTGTTGAAAGGAAAAACAGTTGGTAAAGCTGATCAAAACACAGCTGACTCAATGTGCCAACTTTTTTAAACTGCAAAATTGCAGAAAAGTAGCCTTTCCCCACTGTATTATGATTTTGGAGTTGGTATATATAATTAGCAGGGGGTTGGGGGTGCAGGGAGGCTAGCCCTCCTGCAAAAACATGCTGAAACATTTTTTGTTGTTTTTTTTTTTCAGTCGGCTGGTGATCAACAAATTGTGTCCGATTATTTATCATACAATATTGTGATTTTTCAATTTTATATATATATATATATATATATATATATATATATATATATATATATATATGGGTCTACGTCTAAATTTTGAGCTTTAACAAGTTCAAATTGCTTACGGTCAAGATCATAAGGCCGAACTTGTGAAAGTTCGAACCATTTAAATGGAGATCGCCATACAGCACAAAATGGTATATTTACCGTTTTCATTACTGTAGTGCGATCTCGGAGTTGGTATATTTAATCACCAGGGTCTGTGGGGGGTGCAGGAGTGTTTGCCCCCCTGCAAAAATAAAAAAATATATATTTTTTTTTTTATTTCAATTTCGAACGTTCGCAAGTTCAATCTTATGGTCTCGACCATAAACAATTTGAACTTGTGAAATTTTGAAATTTAGAAGTCAACCCATATATACAGTATATATATCTACATACATATATGTGTGTGTATATATATATATATATGTGTGTGTGTGTGTGTGTGTGTGTCTGTAGTAATGGACATTAAAACACTGTAGTAATGGACATTAAAACACTGGAATAGCCTTAAAGAGTATGGGCATACTCAGCAAAGACTATTGCTTGACTAGCTCATTCTTGCAGTTTTCACTGAATGATTTGTCTGTGTGAATTTTTACCATTTGGTGTGGATATTATTTTGGATGTTTTTATTTATTTTATTTTACTTTGTTTACTGGGGTAGTACACTGATCACAGTAGAGCATTTGCACTTATGTGGAGGTGTATTTATGGACATCAGACTTGATTTTAAGCTCTTTGTTTCTAAAGTTTCTAAAGTATAGCTAAACAATCCACTTATGCTGTACTGCCAAGGTCCAAAAAAGACAAATGTCTACAGCTAGTGATGTCTGTCTTTATTGGCCTGAATATTTCCATAAAGACTTAAAAAAGTAAAACAAAGTAATGGATATTCATAAGCAATCTAGCTAGAACACTGGTACATCCTCAAGGGGTCATTTGCATACATCCCTTGGGCCTCCACTACAAGAGTTTTATGGTATTATGCAGTGAAGACTCTAGACTACGTGTAATGTCCATAAACATTAAGGTGAATGAAAAATATTTCAAATAACATCCAAACCAAAGGGTAAAAAGGTCACACAGACAAACCATTGGGTAAAAGCTCCAATGAAAAACAGAGATGAGCAAGAACCTTCACTTCCACATACCCCAGTAGAAGGTATTGGGCCATACACCTTCATTCCTTTCCCTCCCTGCATGGCTTCTTCAGTGCCAGGCCCACCAATTGAATCCTGGTCTCCTGAGTCGTAATAAGGTCTCCATCCCTCTGTGCCTTGGACACAGGCCTAAGCAGAGATTTTAAATAAAGATTTAACTTTGTCTATTCAGATTTTTGATAATAAATACACTTTATTATTGAGAAGTATTAAGATTCCTTTAAATGTAAGGAAAAAAGTAATGTTAAATATCCACCTCATACCAGCTGCTGCCTTTCACTTCTCATTTAGCTCTCTACATACCTCCACAGAATGCATACAAAATGCATTCTAAGAGTCTAAAGGAGAAGCTAATAGCATGTGTCTAGTGTTGCTCAGAAATGTGAGACATGTAGCTATGCATGTCCTTTATAACTGATTCAGTGGCTCCAGTAAAGAAGGAGACACACTACAAGTGTTATAACGACTATTAATGAAATGAGAAATAATGTTATCACTAAGGCAGGCCATTTAATGGGCCTGTAATATCCTTGGTCATTTCATGAGTATGAAAAATGAAGACAGATGACTAATAATGAGAAACAAATAAAGTGATTTCTCAAAATGTTGGTTTCTTCATTGAAAGTGGAAAGAAAATAAAGACACAGGATTCAATAATACCGACACTAAGCATACACTAAGTGTACACAGTTCTGAATGAACAAACAACACAGGCCTAACTCATACCATCTTGCTCCTAATTTTAGTTTTTCTACTGATTTTCGTGCAGCTTTAAATATTGACGGTGATTCATAAAGGTTACCACAAAGAGTAGACTGCATGAACACTCAGTGTAATCTTTCTGAGTGACTAGAAAGCACAAAAATGTGTTATGAATGCTCTTGAATTCATACTGTATACACTTAATGTAGGTATTATTGAATCTGGCCCATAGTTTGTGTACTAGTAATGGATATAAATCAGTGGAAATGAGATCCTCCAATGTTGATATAATAAAAATATATTCTTCAGGGGCCCAATAAAATCCTTAAGGATTTCTTGGGACAAATTACAAAGAATCAAAATGTTTAGCTTAATTGCTAGATACAATTCAAAAATAATCCAGCATGTCTAACATGGCTGAAAGTTATTTCAGGTCATTACATTTAGTCAAAGTATCAAACCTCTGTTGCAGATAAGTAAAAGCTGTGTTCCAGTGCCATACTTCAAAAACAACAACATCTAAATTCTGGAGAAAGGCTCTTCAAAATTAGGCATATTAGGCTAAAAATGTGAATACCTAACAACATAACCCCTACTCCATAGATGAATGTGGTGTACTACCAGTAAGAAACAAAAGTTTACAAACTTAAAAAAAAAAACAGAAGAACAATTATCTATTATACAGATTAATAAAAAAACAAACTTGATGTACACCACACTTAAATGACGAAGTTCCAGTGATACGAATGTGCTTAACATCTTAATAAATACAAACATTTTAAGTGTGGTTTGGTACTAATTGTTTTTCAGTGAATTTTTGGGATTTATTATTTAGATTAAGCTTAATTCATGAAGGAGGTCTCACACACACACACACACACACACACACACACACACACACACACACACACACACACACACACACACACACACACACACACACACACACACTCAGATGCTCTCTCTGTATTTATATACACATATATATGTCTAGCCATGTATCTACATATGTTTGTGTGCATGTCCATGTGTGTGTGTGTGTGTGTGTAAACATGTGTATGCATGTGTGAGCATCCATGTGACACAGTTCCCACTCAGTGCATCAAAGTTTAAATGATGAAAGCATATATCAGGTTATTTGATGTACAACTGACTCAAAACAGAGCAAACTCAGTATAGTAAATGGAAAGGTTTATAGATCAGAATAAAATCACTTGTAATTAACTATGACCAGTCAAATACTACTCCAGTATTTTCAAAGTAATGTTAACATGAATAGTCTAACAATCAAAGTTAAATAATTTTCAACTGATATGCATACAGCAGATTAATAGCTATGCTAAGCACTGAACTCTATGCTGAAGCTAGTAAGTGATGTATACCACTGCACTTTATATTGAATCTAGTAAGTGCCATATACCACTATACTCTATACAGAACCTAGTAAGTGACATACACCAGTGTACTCTATACAAAACCTATTAAGTGAAGTATACCACTGTACTTTATGCTGAATCTAGTAAGTGACATACACCACTGTACTCTGTACAGAGCCTACTAAGTGACGTATACCACAATACTTTATACTGGACCTAGTAAGTGACATATACCACTGTACTCTATACTGAACCTATTAAGTGACGTATACCAGTGTACTCTATACAGAACCTAGTAAGTGACGTATACCACAATACTCTGTATTGGACCTAGTAAGTGACATATACCACTGTACTCTACACTGAACCTAGTAAGTAACGTATACCACAGTACTTTATACAAAACTTAGTAAGTGATATATACCACTGTACTCTATACAGTGACGTATATCACTGTACACCATTGAAAACCTAGTAAGTGATGTATACTACTGTACGCTATACTGAACCAATTAAATGAAGTATACTGCTGTACTCTACAATTAAACTAGTAAGTGGCATGTACTACTGTACCCTATACTGAACCTAGCAAGTGGCATATGTGACTGTGGTCTATGCAGAGCCTATTAAGTGATATATGCCACTGTGTTCTATACAGAACCTAGTAAGTGATATATACCACTGTATTTTATACAGACTCTAGTAAGTGACATACACCATTGTGTTCTGTACTGAACCTAGTAAGAGATGTATACTACTGCTCCCTATACAGAACTTAGTAAGTGACATATAACAATGCATTCTACACAGAACTTAGTAAGTGATATATGTCACTGTACTCATAAACAAAGTGAGGCATACCAGTGTACTATATACAGGACAGAGTAAGTGCCTATACTATTGTAATCTATACTGAACCTAGTAAGTGATGTATACCACCGTACTCTGCAATGAACTTAGTACCTGATGTATACCACTGTACTCTATACTGAACTAAGTGATGTATACCACTGTACTTTATATTGAAACTAGTAAGTCACATATACCACTGCAGTTTGTATTGAACCTAGTTAAGTGCAAATACCACTGTACTCTATATAGAGCATAGTAGGTGACATATACTACAGTACTCTATACTGAAACTAGTAAGTGGCATATACCACAGTACTCTATACAGATCCTAGTAAGTGATGTATACCAATGTACTCTATACTGTACCTAATAAGTGAAGTATACCACTGTACTTTCTACTGAACCTAGTAAGTGATATATACCACTGTATTCTATACTGAACTTGGTAATTGAGGTATACCACTGTTCTTTATAAAGAACCTAGTAAGTAACATATACCATTGTGTTCTGTACCAAACCAAGTAAATGATGTATACCACTGCTCTCTATACAGAACCTCGTAATTGACGTATGCCACTGCACTCCATACAGAACTTTGTAAGCAATGTATGCCACAGTATGCTATATAGAACCTAGTAAGTGACATATACCACAGTACTCTCTACTGAACCTAGTAAGTGATATGTATCTGTGTGTATTCTATATAGAACCTAGTAAGTGATATATGTCACTGTACTTCATGCAAAACAAAGTGAGGCATACTAGTGTACTCTATACAAGGCCTAGTACGTGTGTATACCACTGTACTCTACACAGAACCTAGTAAATAATGTATACCACTGTGCTCTATACAGAACCTAGTAAATGATGTATACCACTGTGCACTATACAGAACCTAGTAAGTGACATATACCACTGTATTATATACTGAACCTAGTAAGTGACATATGCCACTGTACTGTATACCTGAACATAGTAAGCAAGGCTTACCACTTCTCTATGCAGGCAGTAGTGATATATATATACCCTTATGCTCAATGCAAAACAAAGTCAGGTTTACTAGTATATTCTGTATGGAACCTACTAAGTGACTTTTACCACTGTACTCTATACAGAACTTAGCAAGTGACGCATGGCTTACAATCACTTTGTCGATCGTACTTTGTGTGATTGACATTTGTGCGAAACTGCCTTTGGCTGAACTGAAATTATGAATGCCACAATGTCGAACCTTACAATAGTGAGCATTTGCTGTTGTAAGGTTCGACTTTGTGGTGCAGATCGCACTATAGTGGGGATCGGGAAATGTACCCTTTCCCTAACTGTAGTGCGATCTTGGAGTTTGTATATATAAGTGGTGGGTGTGTGGGGGGTGCAGGGGGGCTTGCCCCTTGGAAAAGTGTTTGTTAATGTTGAGCAGAAGTGCAGCATTTCAATAAAGTCAACATTTTCGAAATTTTAACTTTACTAAAATGCTGCCTTCGACATTTTTATGTGTTTGGTGTCGAGATTTCCAAACATGATTCAGACATCTTAACACTCAAACAGAGTAGATTTGAGTATGTGATAGTAAACCGTGACGCATATAGGGGTGCTAATATGTCAGTAACTCTACTACTCAACACAACATCAGATCTGTTGCAGATCTATGTTCTGCAGCTGCATTATTTACAGATGTTATAGGGATTTTTTTCTGTCCCTTATCTATTTATTCTGTATTCTGTTGTTATAAAGGAGATATTTACTTCACACACCTGATGCTGCATTACTGGCCATATTTCATGACTATGCATTTAGATAGGGAGAACCATACTTTGTTAGAGGTGCTCCATTCAACATTTTGAAAAGCAGGTGCTTAGATTGCTAACTGTATTTTTAGTTTTTGTAATAGCTCCAAATCTGCAGTCCCCTGTAAACATTAAAATGTGTATAAAATACATTGCTAAATCTGCTAGACAAGCCAAATAACATAGGCTCCAAAACTGAGTAATACACACATCCACTTAAAACAGGTTTCCATCCTAATATTCAAGTCTCTCTCTCTTTATATATATATATATATATATATATATATATATATATTTACACACACACACACACACACACACACACACACACACACACACACACACACATTTTTCCCCTGAACCATGTGTTTTAGCGATATACCTCACCCTGAAGCTGTGGGGTATGGTGCCAAAGTCTTTTTAAAATCAAGAATAAAGACAATTACAGATAAGCCCTCATCACTCACAAGCTCAAAGGAGTCTACCACATTTGTGAACTAAATGTGTTTTTATGTTAACCATGTTGATGTATATTGTCATAAAAGTATAACAGTCTACTAAATTTCTTAATACATTTTAAAATAACTTTTATAAGATTAGTCAGACCAACAGGTCTTACGTTAGATAATGTTTCTTCCTATTCTCATGGAAAGGAACATTAGCCCACTTTTACTCCTCTGATTAAGGACCACTAGTTTAACACAGAATTAAAACTGGGTCTCTTATAGTAACCTGCTTATTGTCTGTTCAAGATATGGATACCAAGAAATTCACCTCGAGAACACTAAGAAAGGGTTGTGATCAGAGAACTGATCACAGTTTTTTGTGGTGCATGGAGCTATATCTGTTCCATGTGCCTCTAGTTACAGAGAAACAAAAAAAAAAACAAGTGTTTTGCCAACTTTCAAAGCCATAAAGCACTTAGCAAATGCTGTCAAAAAGACAGTATAATTTTGTCTTATGTCAATTCAGGGCAGAACGAAATCTGTTTTTAATTCTGCTGCTGTCATTTGCTGGGCAGTACTATCAGATTTAACTGTCTGGCATGATACTTGATTTTAACGACTGAAGCAGGGGTGCTTAACAATTAAGATTGTGTCTTGTGCTACAGAAGTTTTTAACTGTTTTCTCTTTTTCCTGATATCAGAGTGTAATGAACTCACTCCATGCACTACAAATCTATTAACAATGCAAGTTATGCCATTAAGTATCATACCAGTTTTACTTATTTATTTATTTATGCACCATTCCTGTGTTAATTATCAAATTATCTGTTTTGAGGCAATCCAATATATTGTTTAGTATTACTAATGGCAAGATAAATTAATTAAGCGAGATGAAAAATAACTAAAGAACATTATAACTATTCACTTGCAGTAACATTTTACTATCCTATGTTAAAGGTTAATTACTTTTAATTGATATTGTCTATTTTATTGTAATTATATATGAATACAGCCACTCTGATGGTGTAGAGGGATAAATCTCTGACTACATCCCAGATGACCCAGTTTCAATTAGTATCTTGGGTGACTGATGGAGTAGCCTGGACAGGTGGGCTTACAGAGTGGTGAATGGGCATTTCTAGATGACAATCCCTGGTTGAGACCAGGGATGTCGCCAGAGGAGGCAAGTTCAGAGAGGGCACTGGGTCGGGCAAAGCTGCTGTGGAGATGGGGTGATGCACCACAGATCCCCACACTGCATGCCACTTCAGGGCTGTACCACACTGCCACAAGGGGTGGAGAGGTATAAGGTAGGCCAATAAGTCCCCCCAGGATGGAAGCACAGACTTGCTGAGCCACGTTACCTGCAATCCATGACTGGCTCCAGCAGATTATCAGAATAATTCTGGTGGGCATGGAGAGCTGGTAGATCCTGTGTGGATGGGGCATGAGGGCTGGGTTAGTAACAATGAAAGAAAGGTGGGGGATGGATATATATATATATATATATATATATATATATATATATATATAAATATCATTGTGAAATACTTTAGGCATACAAATTTGCAGTATTTTTTATCAAAGCAGCAAAATATGCAAAACAAACAGTCACATTGCAAGTGTAGCAGGCAATAATTAGACAATTGCAAAATACAGCTACATGACCAAAGATACTCTAGAAAAAGATAAATTACCGCATATAACTGAATAGTATCTCTGTCACAAAGGAAAAACAAAATGTCCTGGTCATACATAGAATTAAGTGGAAAAAAACTAAAGAAAGGGGCTACTGCAATCCATGAGGGAAAGCACATAGGTGACTCTTGGAGAACAGGGAATGCATGATAGGCAGGACAAAAGGGAGTAGATGAAATATGTAGGGGTAGGGCTAGAAAGCACAAAAATCAGACTGTCCTACAACAGGTCCAGCAACACCTCTGCTTATGGGAATCAGTTTGCCTGTTCATGCACAGATAATTTAGATGAACCAACATTCAGCAGGAAGGTGAATCAAAAGTTGCCTACAGTTGACAGTTATAATATGAAAACAGGCTCTGTGGAACCTAGTCGGACTTTCCCGGTCAACAAATGATAAATAAAATAAAAAATAAATAAACTGATAATTTAAAAGTAAAAACTGTTAGAAAAAACAGCCAAGCTTAAACCTGCTGTAATAGAGGCCCAATGGATGTATTCAAATGACCATTAAGGACATAAAGTGTTTCAGCTACACAGCTTCTGAATGCCCTCAACTTTTTAAGTCTTTATGGATACATTCAGGCTGATAAAGCCAAACCCCACTAGCTGAGGACATACATGTTTTGGCCTTTTATTGATCTCATCAGCACAGTTTAAGTGGATTGTTTGGATATATGTTAGAAACACAGGGTCTTTAAACCCCACTGATGCCATAAACATTAAGGTGCCTGCAAAATATTCCAATTAACATCCAAATTAAAGGGTAAAAAAGTCATCCAGACAAAAAATTCAGTAAAAACTGCAAGAAAAATACAGCCAAGACAGAGCTATATCTATGTGATACCTTAAACCTCCTATAATGGAGGCCCATGGGAAGAATACAAATAACCCCTTAAGGATATCAAATTCTTTAGCTACATGGCTTCTAAATGCCCATGACTGTTACTTTTTAAGTCTTTATGGCTACATTCCGGCCAATAAAGATAAACCTCACTTGTTATAGACATGAATGTTTCAGCCTTTTACAGGAGGTTTAATGTATCACACAGTGAAAACTCCGGATGGTATTCATAGTCTAGCCCTTCACACATTTTCATAGCAGTAGTCCACTGAAGAGCAGTGCTACATGTTTATGCAAATCATGTCTTTCAGGATGTCTATGAAAATGCAGAGGCGTTTTGGTGAACACACCTCCCTACTGTAAAAGCCTACCACGCTTAAAGGTATAAGCAATAGGGGGACAGCTAATACGCAAACAAGGGGCATTACCTGTTTGTATATCTGTAGGATTGATAGAGATGAACCTACAAGGACCTCAGCTGCATACTAAACATGTAAATGGCCAAGAACATATGCCATTAAGCAGCAATTTACCATGAGAATACAGAGTTGTGAGGGGAAGCGAAAAAGGGAATATGCACTGCCATACATTTTAGGAGTTATAATTATTGACTTTACTTAAAGAATTTTTTATTGTATTTTAGTGATTCTGCATACATAGACAAACTATTAAAGGGATAGCTGGGGCAATGCTTTATTCTGGTGCGTGTGTATTCAGGGACATACTACTGAAGGGATTGCTGGGGAAATGTTTCATTTTGGTGCTTGCACACACATTGACATTCTGCTAAAGGGATTGATGGGGAAATGTTTCATTTTGGTATCAGTGAAGTGGTTGTGCATACATGGTCAGACTGCTGTAGTGATCACTGGGCAAAAGAATTTTTTTTTTGTCAATTTATTGCTTGTGCATACTTAAACTACTGAAGGAATTGCTGGAGAAATAATTCATTGTGTGTCAATGAAGTACTTGTGCATACATGGACAGACTACTGAAGGGATTGCTAAGGCATGTTCACGGACTGCAACTCACATATGAAAAAGGAGAAGCATTGCTTTTAACAAGGAATGTGCGTACTGTGTGGATATTATTGTATGAATCACAAGTACATCTCATTAGCATACACTGCTTTACAAAATTTCTCATTTGCATCCCATTATACTTAAAGCATTTCACATCAGAGTAAATGGCCTGTATGAATCTCATCTTTGCTACACTCATTTGTAAATATCAGGGATACCTCTGTTGCATTTGTGCAAATTACTATGAATACTGCCCTAGCTTGGTTAAATTCAACATAAGTATATTTCTAATACTTTAGCAGATGATGAAATACAGCATATATGGGTTATGCGGCTAGATGACTGAAAACAATTAAGCAACGCACATTGTGAAAACATCAATATGCAGACAGCATTAAGCATGAGTACAGAAAATGAATGCAAAACAAATCTGCTTAACAGATAGATGGATCAAAGAATTCTGTGAAAGCCAATGGTCATTAGTATACCATTCCAATGCACACTTCCCAAAACAAATGATAAATCAATCACCATCCACAAGCATTTAAAACTGAATAAAATCTGTTTACTTAAAATGTATAATATGCAATGCAGACTGTAAAAAAATCAAATATACAGACAAGATTAAACTTCTATTAAAAAATGAATACAAAACAAATGTGTTTAAGCAGTCAGAGGGCATAAACGTAAATTCCAAACAAGCAGCTTATTTGGTCCTACAACTAAAAGTAGCTAAAGAGATATTTTGAATTCTCAACGTCACCCTCCTCCTCAAGAAATAAAATCACACTGGAATAAACACACACCTCCGCATATATATACAATGAAGGGGTCCCCTCCAAACTAAAAATAAAAAAAAAAATACAAAAAAAAAAATAAACAATAATACATACCAGAAAAGATCCTATATACTACTACTACTAACTACTAAATGTTGTGTAACAGCTCAGCCAGCTCTTGTTTGCTTGTTGTTGTTTGATTTTTTTTAAGATTTTGTTGGAGAAGATTTTAAGAGCTTTTTTTATGGAAAGAACTTTAACACACCATGGGACAGTGTGGTGGAAACTAGATGATTCCGGAGTCATACACATACATATTATTATTATAAATATAATTTACATATATAATAATTATAATATAATAGTTACTAGATACCCAGTGTTTATGTATTATTGCATTATTTGGAACTATTTCAATACATAAACTATTAATATACATAATTTTTATCATTTATAACATATTATTTTTTATCTGTATTTATATATACTTATTTATTTTATGAGTTACTTTTTATAATATTATAGTACTTTGTATTGTTGTATTGTATTTTTTGTACATAATTATCAATAATTATCCAATTTATGGGGATTTGATTAATTATTATTTGAATTCTATTGAAGTCTATTCCTAATGATTCTGATGAAGTCTATGAAGTATAAATGATGGGCCAATCCCACCGCTATTTAATTATTGTGTTTTGTTCTTAAATTCATTTGTTATTTTTTTCATTTGATTCAGGTTTGAGGATTTTTTTCATTGTATTGATTATTGGTTCTTTGTATATTTTGAATTCTAGCAACCTGCGACTTAGAAGTCCAAACAGTACACAATTCCACAGGCAAAATGGAATTCAGTTTGAGCCCTATTACAAGAACTCACTCCAGTGTGTACCTCCCAGAAGTAATACAGTATCTCACAGACTATCAGCCTTTCTCTCTACTTGAAAAAGTCCACTGGTAATCATTCTAGTTTGCATTTACAAGGGCATGTTGCTTTCCACTTTCAAAGTCTTTAGCATAAGGGTGTGAGCTGAGTCCATCAGGCAAATATATAAGGTATTGCAGATGGGCATGTCTGAGGAGGAGGTATACTTTAATTTTCAATGATTCTACTACACAATTACATATATAGGTTCATAGATTTATAGGTTAGTACTAGGCTAACTGCCTTTGCAAGCCATTTTAAGCCTAGCCAATTATCCTTTGTGAGACTCAAACCCTGCACCTTGGGTTTATAAGTCAAACACCTTAACCATTTAGGCCACCCTCCTAACCCCTCATGTTGGAAGATTTGCAATAACCATAGTTTTTATGAAAAGAAAAATAATTAAATTTGTTTTAATTTATTACAGTACATTCATATGTCACCTCCTCACTGGATCTCAAGTGAGTTTTGTTGCAACACACCAATACTTGAAGTTTGGGGGTTAAATATGTATAGTAAATTACACAAAGCAGCTCCTTGTCTTAATAAACCATCTGTATTTTCATTACTGATGCCACACCATATTGTAGGGCTACAATCACAAACCCACTCTAGAAATACCACCATTTTCTCATTGGATCTGTGTAACCACTTCAAGGGATCACGATTTGTAACTACTGTGATACAGATAATGAAGAAGCCACACTATCATTCTTTCTCTACAGATACATATCTTTCTTCCCTTAGATGAAGTACATAACTAAGACATACTACTTGAATTGTATATCCTTTTGAGCAAATCAAAGTACAGCCCCCAGTCCATGGTTTGAAGCAAGTACCTGTGTTATAAACTCCTGACATTAATCTAGCCCACTTAACACAGGGGTCCACTCAAGACCTCCTTGGGTTTATGGAAAGATTGCTCAGAAAGTAGTGCCCAGGCAATTTTGTTTGAACTATTCACTTAGTGTAAGGTCTGTAACAGGAATGACTATAGTATAGTAGTGAGAGGCAAACCTTCTGTAATATGCTGCTGCCCTGAGGACTACCCTCAGCTGGTTTTTAATTAGAGGAGTAGGTCATGCCTGGACCACCTCTACTTTGGAAGGCTCTACCTAAATTTTGAGAAAAATAAAAACTAAAACCACTAAACTAGGAAAACATAAAATGATGTTTAATTAGCACTTCTTCCCTCCACAATAAAACAAACTTTTGACAGTATCCACTTGATGACCAAGATATGTTATCTGTGCCATCCCTGAATTACATTGGTTTGTCATAATTGTCAACCTGGCTCTGTTTAGTCTCCTCAATACCTCTCTGAAATGTCACATATGTTCCTACCAGGACAGGCTAAAATATGTAGTATTGAATACATAAGCTAGAACATAATATCCATTTCCTGCTAGGATGAGTTGGACTAGCTTCAGGACAATTGCTGGGGCATTCTTTATCCCAAATGACATGTTGCTGAAATGAAACAACCCAAATAGGGAAACAAACGATGACCTCTTCCTTGTTGTGGATATCAAGGGCACTTACATGGGACCCTTTGCTTGGTAGTGGTCAGATACTTAGCCCCACCCAGCTGCTTTAAACCTTCATCCATTCAGGGAATAGTGAGTGAGACTATTTTGATGTCTGTAGTATACAAAATATCCCGGTGCTCTCATCCTTTTTTTGACACCAGCACTGTTGGATTCCTGGACTGCCCCGAAGTTTTAGCATTTCATGCAGCTCCTCCAATAAGGTTTGCTTGACTTGTTCAACACCCTGTAAGGAGCCTATCTGATTGGACATAAGGTGTCTGTGTTCACATGCTGCTATGCTAGATTGGAACACCTTGGTTTAGCAGTGAATATATCTCCAGATTCTTACAATGCTACTCAGATTTCCTGAGTGTTTCTAGAGGATAGCTGTCATGATGGTTCCACCTCATTCACTGAGGTGTTAGTCTGAATCTCACTGAGGAGACCTACAGCCAGATCCCATCTAATTCCTCTTGTAACCCACTGCATATATTAAGTACCACTGTTTTTGTATCATGGTAGAGCTTCATCAGATTAACATAGGCTTTGTATTTTTGCCTCTTGCTTGGCAATTTCACTAATAATTGTCACCACTTACCTTCCATACAACAGATAAAAGTGCATTCCATTCTGCCTGCAGCTAATGCTACCAAACAGGAATAAGCTCCATTATTTTTTATCCAACTGTATACTCTTGGAGTGCACTGTCCAGTTGCACTTGACCTTTCGCTGCTGTTGTGCTTGCACTAGGTGGCCTGCTGCCATCCCCATGAGCTTAAGCTTAATCCTGAAATTCAGCATGTACTCCAAAAAAAGGCTCATTGCTGGAGTCAAATTCACCCTTTAACTCATTACAAACTACATTTAGGGGCTCAGATAAGGTATCTGAACAGTGAAATGAATGCAGATTTTTGAGGCAGCTCTCTGTATGCAAAGAGGAAATGGGGCAGGTAATTGTTTTACTCCAACTTATTTTGGTCTGTGCTTGCTGTCTGCATATACTTGAGAATAGATTTAAACCTCTCCACCAACCATTTGTTTGAAGATGGTAGGGGCTAGTTTTAACTACTTTACCTTTCAGTGCTGCCTTTAACAATTCAGCAGGTCTAACATAAAGTTAGGATTGTTGTTCATAAGTATTTTCCAAGGGAAGGTCCTCCCTGATGAAAATTTCTAACCAAGCATTTGCTACCTTTTCTGTTTCATAGAAGATAATTTTACAACTGTGTGGTATCTGGTAGAATAGCCTACCACCAGCAAGATATACCTCTTGCCTGTAGTGCTTGTGGGTACTAAGAGGCTCCAAAATATCCATGGCTACCCTCTGAAATGTCTGCTTGATAGCAGACAGTGGCACTAAACAGCTTTGTATTGTCTCTTGCCAGTCTTTTGACATTGCTTACATGTCTTATAGTTCCCTTTTGCAAAGCCTGGCCAATAAACATTTTGCTTTCACCTACTTTTTGTTTGCTTTGTTTACAAATGGCATGAAAAATGAATATTTTGAGCTGTGCCAAGAAGTATTATACAGCAGGCCTTTGAGATGGATAGTTGCTGCATCACTTCTTCACCTAGCCATCCTTCAGCAGTTGATTCTCTCTCTCTACAGTAACCCCTGACCAGATATGCTGAGTATCTCTGCCCTTAACAGTCAGACTCCTTCTTAACTACCTCTCTCAAGTCCTGTATGATCAGATCCAGTATCTGTGACTGCCTCAGCTCTCTTGTCTTTATGATTCTTTCCCATTCTTCTTCTACTAGATGTCTATCATTTTCCAACAAATATGTCTCAAGAAGGCCTAGTGGCACACAGGATAAAGCCCTTACTGCGACCCAGATGACCCATGCTTATTTAGTGGAACAGATACTAGAGGGGCCACAGGGGGATAATGGCAGTCAGCAGCTGATGTCATTTTGACATTCTGAGGGAAGTAAGGTAGCCAAGGCTCAATGCAAAATAAGTGTTAAGAGTCTGGCGAACTCCATGATGCATAGTCAGCGAGTCACTTGGTCAAGAGGATGCTCATGCACAGAAGCTCACATGCACCTCCTGAGTACAGCACTTGAGGAGCTGGCAAGGCTGTTTTGGGGAGGCAGGTTGAGCTCAGAGGAGGTTAAAGTGGGTCTGGCAGACTGGTTGAAAAGGAGAGGAGCTGGTAACAGCTGATGATTAGTTGTGGGGGCATAAAAAAGTGTCCCAGATTCAAGCTTATTTCAACTAGCCAATCACTTCTTTCAAGGAAGTAGCCCTGATAGCTGCAGCTCAGGTTCACTCTTCCTGCTACTACCTACTACCTTGAAGTATCTATATCATCAGCATCTGTTGCAGATATAGGCAATGACTGGGTCTGTCATCTGCTACCTCCCTAAATTATTGTTTCTATGCCTAACTGTGTGTAACTACATATACACAAGGTAATGTGTAGGCAGCACAGTGCAGCAGTAGGTGGTGTCATCCCACAGCAAGAGGTTTTGCAGTTGATTCTTGGATGGGGTGCTTTCTTTATGAAATCTGCATATTCTCCCCATGTTTACATGTTTTTTCTCTGGGGGGTGGAGTTTCCTTCCACATTTCAAATACATGCAGTAGCTGAAGTGGATACTCTAAACTGGCAAAAGGTGTGGGTGTGTATGCATGCATGCATGTGGAATGGAAGAATAACCATGACAGGGCTAGCCACCCAGCAGTGTGAATATTGGCTCTAGATGATGGCCACTACTGACGTGACTCAATGTGCAAAAATGCTGCCACCTGCTTGTCTCTTTGCCCCCCCCCCCACCTTCTCAGTTCGAATGAATCTTGGCCAGTGACACCTAAAAACATGCTCATACTATGACTCTAACTAAATTGTACTGTTCTAATAAGTAATGTTCCTCTCTAACAGCTGCAGTTTTAAAAGCATTTATACCTGATGCAATATCTCTCCTAGCAATTGTTCTTAACCCTTTACCAGGATTGGGTACAAACCCTTGGGTAATCTGGATAATTTGCAATTTTAAGACAACCCACCACTACCATGGTGCTACCTTTGTTAGCTCTTTCTTGTGGTTTTTGCCCTCTACATGTTACTGTGGATATTTGTACCATACATACTAAATTTAGTTACACATGAAACAAGTTATTACAAGGCCTTGATGTGTACATGAGACAGTGTATTTCCTCTTTGTTCATGAAACCTACTGTTAAGGTTTAGGA
This sequence comes from Protopterus annectens, assembly GCF_019279795.1. Classification (NCBI taxonomy): domain Eukaryota; kingdom Metazoa; phylum Chordata; order Ceratodontiformes; family Protopteridae; genus Protopterus; species Protopterus annectens. The sequence continues at coordinate 556,364,247 of NC_056725.1, forward strand.
TTGACCCATGGTTTCCCTTATGCACATGTGTAGTTCTGGTATGCCCTTGTTGTTCAGTTTTACATTACTGGCTAGACAGAGGTCACCATTTTTACCTATTACCTCATCAGTGTTAACCAGATTCACATATCCTATGGCAAAGCTCTGTTTGTTCCTTTATAATAAGTTTTTCAAACATTCCAATAATTCATTTATGAAAGAGAGTGTTTATTTCTGCAACAAAATCATTAATTCTTCCCTGTGTCATTCTCTTGTGTTCTATAAACTGTTTCCTACTAAGCTTCAGAAGTAAGTTTAAAACATTCAAAAAGTACACTGTCACCTTTAAATAGTCAAAATAATTGACATCATCCTTTTTTATACAGGATAAATAGCCTTACCCATGAACAGAGGAACTGAGGCCCTCACTCACTGTGCCTGGTCAATTTACTGTTGCTTACTCACACTTTCAAATACCCAAAGTAAAACTATCAATGTAATCTTCCTTTACACTAAGGAAACAAAACATTACTGACCATGGCATCCAGGACTCAGTTTTGAACCCCCCTCCCCCATTGATCATGTGCCCTTGGTGTATTACTAGCATCTCTTTCTCACATTGGAACTGTTTTAATCCTTTCTGTGTCATGTATAGTTCAAAATGATGTTTTCTTTCTTTCTCTGCTGCTCACTTTTACATCCTTTTCACCTCAGTCTGTTTTGTTCTCATCTGTTTTACTGCATCTCATTTCTGGGTTCAGCTCTGTTTTCCTTTTTGTCAGTTCATGAGGTTATCCAGAGATAGGTAGAGGTGCTTTTCAGCATGCTGTGTGATCACACTTGTTACCAGGCTGTCTCTCGGTTTAGTACACTGATTCTGTGCCACCCTCAAGATGTTTATCTCATCCATGGTCATACCAGCAAGCTGAATCCTCTTAGTATGTATGATTTAGGTAGCTGTGACTATGACATTTTTGCATACCATGAAGTGCTTGTTTTGCCAGTTTCCTATTTACTCTTTCTCTGTAAAAATAACAGGTGCAACTTATATTGCTATATATTTAAACTGTATCTGGAAGGGTACTCACACCTTCTGGTGAAAAAAACTGATTGGAAGTCTATATGAATTCATTCAAAATATTTCCATGCTGCAGCAAACCAATTATTTGTGATGGACAAGGTCTATGATTGGTTGAGCCACACGACTGTACTAATTTACATGTGACAAAATGGCATGAAATTTAAACTGTTGGCATCAAATACAGGCAGTCCCTGGGTTTAGGACAAGATCCATTTTTTAGTCTATCCTTAAGTCAAATTTGTATGTAAGTTGAAATACGTACATGGAACATTCTACTGTACTGTACTGCAATACAGCACAGTACATTAGAACATTCCATACAAAAAAATAGAAGTTATGTACTCACCATAACGTTTCATCCGAGTAGGTAACTTCATTTGTCAGCAACCTGTGGGTTACGGATCCGATACGGATCCGAGCCGGCAGCATACCAAGCTAAATATCCGAGCTCCAGGCTCCACCCCCTTACCCATACTACCCTGCAACCTCCTTCCAATCCTCAGATCGTGTTCGCCACCTGCACAAACAACAAAACAAACTAACAACCTGAGAAAAACCTGACTCAGAGACAAACAAAACTCGAGCATCCAAACCTCGAGTTCAGCTAAATAACTGTTCAGGTTAGGGGGAAGGAGGGGGGGACAGTTGCTGACAAATGAAGTTACCTACTCAGATGGAACATTATGGTGAGTACATAACTTCTATATCTGAAGTAGTTAACTTCATTTGATCAGCAACCAACAGAGTCCCCAGCTACCCGAAATCTTGGGAGGTGCTCAAGGAAGAATATTCCAGAGCACTGCAGAGCCAAAAGCAGCCCTTCCTCTAGACACCAAATCTAGCTTATAATGAGAAATAAAGGTGTGAGAGGATGCCCAGGTAGCCGTCATACAAATGTCATCCAGGGAAACTCTAGACCAGAATGCAGCAGACGTTGCCATAGAACGCATAGAATGAGCATGAATTCCCATTGGTTCTGGCAAGCCAGATTCTCTATAAGCTAAGAGAATACAACTCGAAATCCATCTGGTGAGAGTTACTTTAGAAATCGGTTTCCCTAGAAAGGGTTTTGCAAAGGAGACAAAATGTTGGTCAGATTTACAAAAGACAGCCGTCCTGTGTAAATAAAAACATAACTGTCTGTGAACATCCTGTAAATTAAGTTTATACTCCCCCCTTGTTCTGGTAATTGAGGACAAAAACTGGCAAATTAATGGATTGATTAATGTTCATCTCGGAAGCCACTTTGGGAAGAAAAGAGGGATTAGTTCTAAGAGATACCCTGTCTTTGTGAAATACAAGGTATGGAGGTTTGATAGAAAGAGCCTGAAGCTCTGACACTCTCCTGGCTGAGGTAATGGCTACCAAAAAAGCCATCTTCCATGACAAGAACTTCAGATCAACGGAAGCTGCAGGTTCAAATGGAGGCGATACTAACACCTGAAGAACTAAGGTCAGGTCCCACGGTGGGGATGAATTTCTGATAGGAGGTCTCAACAGAAAGGTACCTTTTAGAAAGGCCTTACAAATTCTGGTAGCAGCAAGAGAACCAAAGTTGTCCCCAATATGAAAATGGGAAATAGCAGCCAGCTGAACCTTTACAGTAGATGAACTGGCCCCCTGCTGAAAAATATGAGACAAGAATTCTAGAACCGCTGGAATAGGAGCAGTAAAAGGATCCAAGTTCTTATGTGAAGCCCAAATGGAAAAACATTTCCATTTACTATTGTAAATCTTCCTGATAGAGGGCTTATGTGCCGCCACCAGAATGGACTTGACTAGGGAAGAGATACTGGGAGTCCTGGCAATTAAGGGAACTGGATCAGCCAAGCTACGAGCTTGAGCTCGTCCAGATTCAGAGGGGTCATTCCCAAGGGGTGAGAGATCAGATCTGGAATGGGATCCAAGATCCAGAGAGGAGCTATGAAATGAGACCGTAGGCAGGGGAACCAGACTTGATGAGGCCAGAATGGGGCTATGAGGATAATCTTGCTCCCCAACCGACGAGCTTTCTGCAAACATTCTGTCATCAGCGAAGTGGTGGATATGTATAAAGAAGACTGGGTGGCCAAGCATAGATTAGAGCATCTCTGGGGGCTTCCCCTAAGGGAGGAATTAGAGCGAAAAACTCGCTGCGCTTTGCGTTGGAATGCGAAGTGAAGAGATTGCAGCAAGGCTGACATCACTTGAGGAAGATCTGTTCCACTACGCAAGAGTTCAGAGACCATTCATAAGGGGAGAGAATAGTTCTGCTTAATTTGTCCACCAGAATGTTGGATCGACCCAGAATGTGCATCACTAACAGGAAGCAGTTGGTGGAGATCGCCCATTCCCAAACTCTCATGGCCTCTCGGCAAAGGGGGTAGGACCTGGTTCCCCCCTGTTTGTTGATATACCATACTACTGACATATTGTCTGACTGGATCACAATAGTCCCCGGAGGAAGGAAGGCATGAAGGGCCTGCAACGCTAAAATCTCCAGTACATTTATATGCAGAACAGTCTCTGTATGAGTCCATGTGCCTTGGACAGTCCTGCCCGCACAATGCCCCCCCCACCCTAGGCGGGAGGCGTCCGTGGTCACTGTGGCCTGGGGTAGGGACATAACAAATGGTTGTCCTTCCTGAAGGTCTTGGAATTGGAGCCACCACATGAGGGAGTTCCTGCAAACCCTGCTGAGGGGGATCGGCAAGTTTAGTGGATGATGTAGAATGGAACACTGGACTTGCAAAGTCCACTGTAAAACCTTCATGTGCAGGCGAGCGTAAGAGATCAAATTGATCGCTGCTGCCATGGACCCCAAAGCTCTCAGGACTAACTCTGCTGGGGGAGCAGGAGACTGAGGAAGAACTAGTACATGTAGATTCATGCTGTGAAGTCTGTCTGATGTTAGGAAAGCCTTGACTTGAAGGGACTCAATCCTGGCCCCTATAAAGTCTATTACCTGAACAGGTTGAAGAAATGACTTCCTGACATTTATAGTGATCCCCAACTGGGGTGATAAATGGAGGAAGAAGTCCCTGGCTAGAGAGAGTTGAAGCCTGGTGGGGGCGGTGAGGAGCCAGTCGTCTAGATACATGAAGACCTGTATGCCCTGGAGCCTCAGGTGGGCCGCTACAACTGCCATGACCTTGGTGAACACTCTGGGGGCTGTGGTAAGACCAAAGGGTAGGACCCTGAACTGGTAATGACTGGCCCCTAGCCAAAAGCAGAGAAACCTCCTGCACCATCTGTCCATGAGTATATGGTAGTATGCATCCTTGAGGTCTATGGAGCACATCCAGTCCTTTTCCTGCAAGAGGGGCAGGATGGATTGGAGCGTGACCATCCAGAATTTCTCCTTGGCAATGAAGAGGTTCACTGTTGACAGGTCGAGAATCTGCCTTAAGTCCCCCGTCTTTTTTGCACCAAAAAGAACCTGGAGTAGATGCCTGATCCAGACTGGTCTGGGGGCACATGCTGGATGGCTTTTTTTTTTCTAACAGCTTTTCTATTTCCAAAGCCGCGGCCTCCCTTTGAATGGGTGGAACATCTGGGAGGCACCTTGAGTAAGGGGGCTTGTTTATGAAGGGGATTGAATAGCCTCTAGATATTATCTGAAGCACCCAGCGATCTGTCATGATGGACTCCCATTGAGCCAGGTGCCTCAAGAAACATCCCCTGACTGCCTCCAGAGGGGAGCAGTCTGGCAACCCCTCAGGGCTGCTGCGCAGGTCAGTCAGAAAATGGTTCCTGTGACCCAAAGTTCTTTGAACCCCCTTTGCCTCTGGGCCGGCGTCCACCTTGTCCCCCTCTGCCTCTGGGGGAGGAGGAGTCCTGAGCGTTCTGAGCCTGCTGAGATTTCCGGAACCACATCTTCTTCTGCCCTCGCTGGTTCCTGGAGAAGGACCTTTGAGGGGTAGAGAAGCGGATTCCAATGGCTGACAGCATTTTCCCATCTTTCTTGCTCTGGACCAGCATCTCACGGACGGTCTTCCCGAACAGGGTAGAACCATCAAAGGGTGCATTCGCGAAGGACACCTTGAAAGGTTCTGAGAAATCACAAAGCCGAAGCCAGGCATGACAACTTAAGGCGATACTGGACCCGCTAGCTCTAGCGGCTCCTTCCATGGCGTGAGAGAGTAGCTGCATAGATGTATTTGATTTGAAAGTGGCCATATGCACTGAGAAAGTCTGTTTATCCTCGGCCGACATGGACTCTGGGGGAGACTCAGCGTACTCTTTAACCAGGTCCCGCTGCAGTCTAATAACATGGGCCAAGTAATTTAGCATCCTAATAGAGAAGGTAGCTGAATCAAACATCCGCTTTCCAATACGGTCCATTGCCCGTGACTCCTTGGGGGGATGGACTGAGGAACTGTCCTGCGCTAGTTCCTTTTTGGTGGCCGCTGCCACCACCATGGCATCTACAGGGGAACTCTTGCTCCATGAAGCTTTGTCTGTAGGGGGGCTCAAAATCTTGTCAGGCCTCCTGGGGATAGGCTCTACAGTGTCCGGTTCCTTCCACGCCCTGGTGGCAATCAGGATGACCAGAGGGTCGGCCGGGGGGCACCCAAGAGGTAGATGGGCCTGTGTCGAACGCCTCCAGGAATACCGACTCATCCGAGGAAGGCTTTTTGGCAGACCACCCCCGCCCCCTTGGTGGAGCATTTCCATAATGTCTCTGATGTCTCTGATGGAGACGTCGTCGTGGGGTGACTTGGGGGAACCTTCCCCTTCCTCCAAATCGGTATCCTCAGTAAGGGAATCCAAGTTCCTCCTTTTGCACAGGTGTTTGTGGGGAATCTCCTCGGGGGGAACTGTCCGAGGCGGGCTCACCAATGGATTCGTGTTCCACCAGGGGAACTGGCTGGGGCATCAATGACACAGGCTGACCCTGGGATGGAGGACAAACCAGGCTGCAAGGGAGCGGGGGCGGATGCTGAGGACAGAGCGAGGGGTCTAGATCCTCTAGAGAGAACCCTCTCCACAACATCGAATGCCGAAGGGGAACCAGCCTCTCTAAGACAGGTGGCCAGCACCCTCGGATCCGATGAAGGGATCGGAGTCGGAGCCGAAGCGCTCGGATCCGAGTGGACGGTGTGCTCCAACTGCAACGGAATGAAGACACACTCACCCCCTCAGATCTGATGCCTGGTTCTCAGCTCTGAGAGCTCGGATCCGAAAAAGGATCTGTTAGGCTCGAGGGCATGCCCAGCGTCGGGGTAGCAATAACCATCGGCACTGACTCCGTAACCCGGTAGTGGATCGGAGAAGGAGCTATCGGGGCAAACAGTGGAGCTGAACTCCCCCCCCCTGGAGGGGTGGGCAGCAACACTCCCATCCGCAGGTGAATCTGTAAAAAGCGACACATCATCTGGTCCATATCTGCCTCCAAGAGGCTTATAGTAGATCTGGACAAGGCCGCCAAAGCCGGTCAGGAGGGCCGATGCGACGACCTCGAAGATGGTCGGGCCTCCTCCTCCTCCGGCTCCAGAGAAAAGCATGGAGAATGGAACTGTGTGGAGGATGGCTTGGAAGTCCTTGATGGGGAAGGGAGAACCTTGGCGGGAGGGGCCGAGGGGTCCAATTCGGCCCGCTGTTTATGGCTTCTCTCTCTGTCCCTTTCTCTCTCTTTCTCTCTCTCTCTCTTCTCCTTTCCTGTCTTTTTTTGCCTCTCAATCTCCCTGGGACGAGGTGGGAAGGTGAGTCCCAGCCAGGGGAGGAGGGCCAGATGGTTGGGCAACCACAGCCGTGGTTGTCGCTACCGAGGGAGAGGAGGAAGAAGAAGCCAATTCGGCGGGTAGAAGGCCGGCCAGAATCAGCTTATTCTTCCTGTCTATCAAGGCCCGGGGGTTAAAGACTGCACAAATTTGGCAGCCTGTGGAAAGATGGGCCATCCCCAAGCAAAGAACACACTGAGTGTGACCATATGCTGGCGACAGCTTATGGCCACACTCAGTGCACTTAGAAAAAGTAAGTTTTTGGCTATCAGCCATAACACACACTCACACGCACACCTGAAGGAAAAGGGGCCTACTGGTGATAGAGTTACGAAGAATAAGGGGGATATAGAGAAAGTAATAAGAAAAAGAATATCTATCCCAAGAGAAAAATACTACACACACACACACACACACACACACACACACACACACACACACACACACACACACACACACACAAATAACTAAGTACCCAAAGTTTTAGCTATAAAACTGTAAAATACTTAACTCTCCTGGAGCTTGAGGAATCCCGTGCTTGGCAAAGCCTCGGCAAACAAGATCTGAGGATTGGAAGGAGGTTGCAGGGTAGTATGGCTAAAGGGGTGGAGCCTGGAGCTCGGATCTTTAGCTTGGTATGCTGCCAGCTCGAATCCGTATCGGATCCGTAACCCACAGATTGCTGATCAAATGAAGTTAACAACTTCAGATAATATGTTAAACTTGCCTCTTTTTAAGCTTCACTTCTCATTTCTGTACCACAGGCATCACCCACAAATGTTTTACACTCTTTCCTGAACTTTCAGACCTCTCCCAGACTTCCTACTGTCATCTAGACCCTAGTGAGCCGCAATGTGATTTGCCCATTCTACTGTACAGTACAGTAACTGTTTCATTACTCTGTATTGCACAAGACAGCAGTCTTGACCAATCAGATCACCAACACAACGATGTCTTAACAAACTGGATCTCTTGTTCTCAGTGAAGGCAGAAGTAACTGCTCTAACAAGACATGCGAACAGCTTCACAAATGGGGGAAAAGGAAAGTACAACAGAGTTCTTCATTTTAAGGCAAGATTTGAGCAATGTTAAAGATTTTTATTTTCACTTTATTTCCAACACTGCGGCAGCCCGTTCTTATCTATGGGTTGTCTGTAAGTCGGACGTCTGTAACTTGGGGACTGCCTGTAATATACAGTGGGGGATTTTGCTTATGGATTTATGGTAAATGCACACTGCTGCCTCAAGTAATAGACAGCACTTGCTACACTACATTACACTGTACAGCTACAATGTCCTTATGGTAATGTTGACACCAGCTAGACCTCACTGGTATATCAAAAACACAGCTACTGTCTACTCTTAAAATAAACTGACAGTTAAATATTTATATGGTAATGACAGCTTGAGGAGTATCTTTAAAAGGTAAAAATAGAAAAAAGGTTGTTACTTGTGAATCATTTAAATTCACATATAGTTAACCTAATAATGACTACCAGCTGTATGCATTTAAAAAGGCAATGCATTCTGCAAAGAAACCAGATATGCAGGAAGTGTTTAAACTTGCCTAAGAAAAATACAAAATAAAATAAAACAGTCAGATTGTATAAAGAAGAATTTAAACAGTTTATCTGGACTTATATAATTCTGGCCATCTTGGACCTATAACTTTAAAAAGTAGAAGCACAATAGAGTATAGATTGATCTTGGTTTCAGTAATGCAGTTCAGTGTGCACAGCCTAGAAGTAAAGCAGTATCTCACTGACAGTCTTTCTCTGTAATTAAGAGTCCAAAGAAACCATTCCTGTTTAAATTTAAAAGCATGCAATGCTTTTCTTGTTTTCAGACTCTTCTAGCTTAGGGGCAGTGGGCTGAGTTTAACAAGTTAGTGTCCAAATAAGGTACAGCAGCTAGGAACTGCAAATGCATACACATTTGAGGGTCAGAGTTCATTCCAATTTCAACAGTTTTGTGTACATTTTACATGCTGCAAGATTTCCAACAACCATCATTTTTATGAAAAAAAAAATATAATTATATTTTGTTTTAGTATAATGCAATTTTTTCACAACCATTGCACCAATTCTGTTTTCATTAGTGAACAAAATGATCATTTTCACCAACACCCATTAATATATATTACAAAAATGTAAACAAGGACTGATTCACAACTAAACCATGTAGCACTTGTGCTAGACAGGTTTTTCTCTAGACAGCCCCCCATCTGTAACCTCTGTTTTCATTCAGTTAACAGTTTTCATTATCCCCTTGATTTATCCCCCTTTCTCATACTCCTTAATTAACCCCAACAACCTCCTGTGATAAGTACCCCAAGGTCTTGTTACAGGTAACACTGATCACATTTACATGGATCCAGTTAAATCCCTTTTACCAAAATGTTTGCACCAAACATGCCTGGTTACAAAACCTCATTAATAGCAGCTTGATCACACACATTCTTGAAAGTGACATGTTGAACCTGCCCAGTTTATGAAAAGTGTGACAAGTGTTTTTACAGGAACAAAGCCCTCCTGTCCCAAAACTCACAAATGATTATTTTCACTCCAAGATCATTGGGTCTTGGAGAAAGAGGAATCACTGACAAGCAGTGTAACAATGCCTCTCTTGCTCTTTTTTCTGAGATGCACTAGCCCCAGGCTGTCCAGAACATGGTAATACATGAGCATATTATACAAATCCTGCTACTAAACAGTGAGCAAATGCCAGATTCAGCCAGCATGCTTATGCAAATGTGGATCATGCTTGAGACCTTTTTTTGCAAGTGAAAGTTAGCCTACCTACATGGCTCCTTTATCTATCTAACAGTTTAATAAGTGGACCAACCTTGACCTGCAAGACCTATGTTGTGTGATGCTGAGTTATTCCCTGTCTAAAAGAAAAAATAAACAGATAAAAACACCATGTCTGCCTACAGAAGGTGTTACACAGCATTCCTTGGGAGAGAATAGAAACTAACTTGATTATAACTGCTTTATTTCTATTCATATGTGCTGTAACTGTTCTCCACTTACAAAACAGCACTCTGGCTTTAAAATAGACATTCACATTTTTATTTTACTTTTTGTTTGTCAACCAGGGTAGAACACTAATCCAGAAGGACCATTTGTTTGTTCAGCCAATGACTCAAAGATTACTACTGCAAACTCCTTTAGTACAAGGAAAAACAAATCATACACATTCTGTATTTATCTCCCTAAACCTGTAAAATGATTTACTGTTCTTTATTTACAGTTAATTTTCCATCTATCCTTTTGGCCAAACTACCTTATTTCTCTTTGCAAACACTGTGCCTTATTACCCCTCAACAAATACTAAGGCAGATAATTAAAATGCCTGACCTTTGACATAAATTTCCAGTAGGACTATGACTTGATGATTATTTTTATTTATAAATTCACACACATACAAGAAGACACACACACATAAGTGGGTATATATGTATATTTATGGTTATAAGTCAGCTGGTTGATTGGCAATGTTAATTAAGGAGAACTCATCCAGTCAAAATTTTCACTGAAACAGAATTTAATCTAATACAAAATAATTGAAATATTATACAAGCAAAAACACAAAGGGAAAAGTTTAAAAAAAACAATGTTTTTGCTGGGGGAAAGGTCCCCTGGACCAGCATATGGGATGCTTGCTTACCCCACTTACTTAAACATAATAACGCCACAGTCACATAACTGTGTAGTGAAGCAAAAATACCATACACAGGGAATCATTGCCTATGCACATACATAAAACAGTTCAGCTGTGATTCGACTAGCACCTGTAAAGCTTCTTCATACACTTCTACATATTCCTATTTCTGTATTTCAGAATTATACATGGTTATGAAACATTCAGTGTAAAACTGACTTTCAACCAAATTGTCATTCAACTAAATTGACATTCATCCCCTTTTCTTAGATCAGTTGGCTTTAGATGAAATTGACATTCAAACAAATGACATGAAACTATATATAATGCATATATATTTACCTAAAAACAGCATAAGATTGACAGTAAAATATATTTAAAAGTAAAAAGTTCTAAACTGAAAAACATCTAAATACAAAAAAAAACCCAATATTTTTGCACCTCCTGCACACTCTTCACTCTCTGCTAATTATATATACTTCAAGGACGCACAACAGTGGGGAAAGGGCATAAACCCTTCCCTAGTATAACTTTACTTTTGCCATTATTTTGTGTTTATATGTTTTTCAGTAGATCTTTTTAAATGTAGCTATTTTGTTGATATTTTTAGTGTAGATCTTATGTTGTTTCAGATCATATTAGGTAATTGTGTATATGTAGGCATACATACACACACACGTGTATATATATATATATATATATATATATATATATAAAAGAGAGAGAAAGATAAAAAAATATATACTCCACAACACATTCGGGTGCTAAAAACAATCATACTTAAGGTGGACAGACCCAATAACCTTCAAAGGACTGGATCCTTTATTATTTTCTAATTGTGAAACTCTAGGTCAGTTGTGGGCCCATAGCAGCCTCTTTATCGAAGAATAAAGGATTGTATTGTTTAAAGGTGTTTATATATCTGTATCTCCACAAAAATACAAACACATGTATGCACTTTGTTTACCCATTCCTCCATTCGGCTATTTACATATCATAAATCGTCTGATGATGTATAAAGCCTAAATGGCTAACAGTCCAATATAGAGGACTCTGTCATAAACAAAATGTAATTCATTGAGGAATTACCTGCAAATGTTTATTCCCTTATGATGTTATTGGTCAGATTATTTTTTATAATACAGGTGTAACATAGATACTTACGACTACTCTTCATGCACATGTGCCCTCTTAATGGTCCATTTATTGAGAACCTGGGAATAAGGCTTGAAGTAGCACCTAAACAGAAATACAGATACATTTGGAATCCATTAGGAACTTTTCATTTCAAGTGCATGCCTTGTACATTACATCTGATCCTTAAAAACAAAAATAAAAATAAATGGATGATGCTGTTCAGTATGTGCCCTATAAACAAAACCAAATTGGGCTATGAATAAATATATTACACATGTGGAAATTAGATGTTAAATTGGCATTTTGATTGGAGGTCTTCTCCAGAAAGATGAGAAAAAACATAAAAAATGATAAGTAAAAAAAAATGCGTGTGTGTATGTGTGTGTGTGTGTGTGTGTGTGTGTGTGTGTGTGTGTGTGTGTGTGTATATATATATATATATATATATATATATATATATATATATATATACTAGAAAGTAATGGAAAGATCCATAGTCGACTGCAAAAACATCAACCATGTATGGCCAGAAACATGTATATTAACACCACACTATGCAGATGCTGAGAAAAAGCCTAGGTGCATGCAATTTCATACTTAAAAACACAAGTAAAACATTGTCCCTTGCCGCCGGACACCATATATATATATATATCTATATCTATATCTATATATATATATATATATATATATATATATAGCCTAACTCCAAGATCACAAAATTTCAGAGCATACCTCTCAAACTTTTAGTGCAAGAAATCTGGACAAAGGCAAGATAATGGGGGATAAATACCTAAAATAGGGACAGATTTTAAATATTGCTATTCCTTGTCTCTAGATGATTTTCACTGTTAAAATGACACTCCAATCCCATGGTTAGATATTGTAAACTTATAAAGTTGCTAGAATAACAAGTCTTGCATTAACATGCATTTTCTGAGGGATATGAGATCTGAAACTCAAATGTCTGTAATTGCACAGTTATTTCAATCCTAAGTGATTGCCAGAAAAACAGAAATGTTCTGAGGGATATGAGAGCTAAAACTCAAATGTCTGTAATTGCACAGTTATTTCAATCCTAAGTGATTGCCAAAAAAACAGAAATTTTATGAGGAACAGACTGATAATATGAAGAAAATACCTGGTCATTCTGTGAAATTTGGACAGTTGAGAGGTATGTCCCAGGGGAAAGGGAATATTCCTGTACTTCTCACATGCCTGTTGATCAGTTGCCTAGTTGATCATCTGCAGTTGACCAGACAGCTCTTGACCTTATGCACACTCAATATTTTCTGGTACACCTATATATACATGCATATATAAAAATGCACACATGATTTCATAATATAGTTATTTTTTTATTTTATCTTTCTTAATTAATTCAGCTATATTGCTGACACCAAGATACGAAAATAAATATCAGTCAGCCCCAATCCACCCCAATCCACAATACCTCTTTCTGTCATGCTTGGATTTTTGCAGAAAGTTTAAGGGTTCTGTGTAGTTGAACCATATAATGACATTGGGCATGGCATATCTTTCTGAAGTGAATGATTCCAGCAATTTAAAAACTGAACAACTAGCTATAGAAGCAAGCAGTAAAAATGTATTCTGAGATGGAGTTAGACTCTGAAAATCCCCTAAAATCCAGAAATAATATGTAAATGCAATATGTAATATATATAAATGGAAATGAGAGTTTGTAGTTTCCTTGGAATGAAATTGAGGTTGTTACCAACCAATAATGAATTCTTGGACAGTCCCATATGCCCTTTCCGTGACAACCATGACAGAATTATTCTTGCTCATCCCAGCTTATCAGGCATCAATACGCCCACCAAATGCTTTTTCATTGAATTATTTTATTGCTATTTATTGATTTAAGAATAAACTTATAAGATTTCCACAACAGAATAAATATCTGAACTTCATCTTCATAAGAATAGCCAGCCTTGATTCCATTTATATATTACCTGTAAAATTTGTTGTCATGGAGTATATCTAATGATTTGTTTGTTTGTTTGTTTGTTGGGGTAGAACACTAAACCACCTGGATCATTCTCAGGCTCAGCCTGTGATAAAATGAAATATAATTTAAAAATGTATGGTTACAAGAAATTAACACATTTCGGTCATGTTGTTAAAGGCTAGTAACTAATTTACTTAACATGATTAATAAGTGATTAAGATGTTTACACTACATACAGCATAGGAACAGGAAGGGAATATACCCTTCCTTGGTGTAAATTCACTTTTGATATTTTGTGTTTAGACATTTTTAAGTCAATATTTTGAACATTAGATATTTTTTGTCAATATGTAGGCTGTTGATATATAGGTGACTCAATCAATTAGAATACTCGCGCATATATATATATATATATATATACACACACACACACGCACATACATAAATATGCACACACATACATACATATTTGGTTGTAAATCAAAAGGTAGAATACACATTTGGTAGAGATGTTTTTGTGGGTTTAAAATAAAAGATAGTGCTCATTCGTGTGACTTGCATACGGTTGAACTTAGTTTTATATATTGCAGGTAAGCAGGAAAGTTAATATTTGAATGAAAAATGGTGGTTGTGAAGATGTGCAAAACTGAGTTATAGCAGTTGGTATAAATATGCATGTGTCTGTGAGCTAGGATTCCAGATTAGGTAAGGGGATAGATTCAGTGTTCTGCATGTTTTATGTTATGTGTGTGTGTGTGTGTGTTTATGTCCTTTTGTGTTGTGGTACTTTAAGTAAATGATTTTTAGTAACATAATGTGTAGGGTTGGGGTTAGGGGCAGAGGTAGAGTTAAGGTTAGCACATATGAGTAAGATGGTGTAAGGGTAACCTCAACTGTTTATTGCTGTAGTTGTGGAGGGTTAATCCACCCCCTTCACAGAGATGCTCCAGGGGTCATAAAACATTAATGTCAAAACTCTGAATGTTTTAGAATACTGTTTTTCAGAATATTGAATTCTGTGTCCCCATGTCCAAAAAGATATGCATTTCCATTTATTTTTAATTTTTTTTATTCAGTTTTTATCAACGATCACAATATAACAAAACAAATACATTATTAAAACATAACAACTAGAAACTATTTACAATTGTCCATATTAAGGTTTTTGCTAAGAATTAATATAAATATCATTAGTATTTTTCAAGTAAATTACTCATTTTTTCCATGCAATATACTGATGCAGGGGGTTAGGTGCTCTCATCTTAATGCTTAACAATTCTTTCTTGCATGCACTTTTTGCTAAATGTATGAATTCAGAGAATAGTATGGTATCTTTACATTTCCAATTTAAAGTAATAACTTTCCTTGCAATCACTAAAATTGACCATAAACGAGACACTTGTGTTTTTGGAATAACTTCTGGAAATGGAGCACTAAACAATATTAATGAGTTTGTTACTATATATTTATCTGACCACAACACTTGCAAAAAGAATTTAAACTCTTTCCAAAACAGAGACATTAATTTTACATTCTAGTATCATATGTAGCTAGTCTACCTCTGTGTTATTCTCACATCTCCAGCTATTAACATTTGATATTTTGTTTATTATTGCAGCTTTATGGGGAGTTATAAAATATCTATGTAGATATTTCTAAGTAAATAACTTCCACTACAGTGAATATATTTGTTTATTGATTTAAATAATAATGTCTTATTCACCTCAGAAAACTCTGGATTATTAACTTTTGTAGAGTAACCTCAAAATGTTACTTCTACAAAAGGAACAATCCATTCTTAATATCCTATATCTGTTGATAGATATGACCTATCCTTACCTATAACAGTATTGATGTTAAATAAAAATTCCAAAATGTTTGGGACATTTTTTACAAGTGAGCCTAAGGACACTTTTAATTTATCATTTACAAAATCCTTACATATTTGCAGACTTAACCAATTATTCTGTTGAAAATTATATCTGGCTAGTAAATACTCAGATGAATGTGTTTTATTATCATTTATAAACTGGTGCCAAAATATTAAACTACTATCTTTAAAATCAAGCATTTTTCTTAGGTTATGAGCTGTTAAACATTCAACAGTGAATGCTATGGGAAATAATAAGAATGCATTATTGTTTATTTTATAATTATTTAGATGTATTCTAAATGTTGATC
Organism: Protopterus annectens; assembly: GCF_019279795.1. Taxonomy (NCBI): domain Eukaryota; kingdom Metazoa; phylum Chordata; order Ceratodontiformes; family Protopteridae; genus Protopterus; species Protopterus annectens. The sequence goes on from NC_056725.1 coordinate 556,379,959, forward strand.
AAATATAATTAATCAATGGGATAGAGAAGGATTTATTTCCACTACTCAGACAATAATATTTTAATTTCCAACAGAATTTATTGCAAACAATTTGTACACATGGATCAATCTTCAATTTATTACTACTTAACTATATTTTTTCTTGAATTAATTTCCACTTAAAATCATATGAATTATTTAACAACTGAGCTATAAATTGAATACTTGCTGCTTTAAAGTACAAATCAAAATTAAGGAAGCTGACATCACCATCTTCCTAGCTTTTCATATGCCATTCTACTCATTTGCAAAAGCCACAAAGTTCTAAAATATTTTTTTTTTCATGAAACTCATATTTACTAGCTCAGAACTGTAGCTAGACATAATTATGAAAAATGGAAATGCAAGTCCATCACACCATTTCAGTTAGTGCATTATGAGGGAGTCTTCACTCCAAGTATTGTACCTCTGTACTGCACTGGAATAAACGTACTGCACATAAGCAAATGTTTTTGTCAATAATCTTTTTAATACATGTTTACAAACACAATAATTACTTACATTTACCAAACCATTTTCCAGACGTGATATAGAAATAGTACACACACACACACACACATACATACACACACACACACACACACACACACACACACACACACACACACACACACACACACAAATACAGATTTTAAAGTGAAAAGGGCAAAATAGCTTTTTGGAACACACACTTTTATGGGTGACTAAAACTAATGTAAAGGTTTATGCTTCTAGTCAAGCAAACTTAGATTATAGCTGTCATTGTACATGACAGTAAGTAAAGGGCTCCAGGAAAACCTAATAGATGACTAAACATATATAAATGGATACCTATTGAAAGCACAAAAGTTACAAAGTGCGAATGCTCAGATGAGTGAAAATGCTGCAAATCAAAAATGTTATTGTGGGGGGACTGTGCCCCCCCCGACTAAATATATATTCCATCTCCGAGATCGCACTACAGTAAAGAAAGGGCAAATATTCTGATCTTTACTGCACTGCGATGAAAAAAAAACAAAATTCGATTTGCAGCATTTTCACTCATCTGACCATTTGCACTTTGTAACTTTCTTGCTTTCAATATGTAACCATATATAAATATACAGAGTAGAAGATGAATATAGATGACATGACATAAGATTTTGCATGCACTTTGCCAATCTTCAAACTTGTTCTTACATTTATTAGAGTTTTTTTTTCTTTTTACATTGGTGGGAACCATTTTAAGAGATGTTTCATAAAGGATTCCCATTTTATAGTTATAAAAAGAAATCACCAATGCGATGATACCTGAAATAGTGATCCTTTTCAAATCCATTGAAAGTAAGACTTAATATAACTCATTGCTGAACAAGTTTTTCTTGTATGGCATGAACATTACTAGTTCAAGAAATGACGTTAGACCATAAATTATGACAGAACACATAGTGCCAAAGGATGTGTATAATGTCAGCATCTAAATTTTTACAAGCTGAGTAGTTGGAAAAAAGCCTGGAAAATATGTAGCAATCTTTGTAAGAGATAATATGCATTATAAAATATTATGAACAGAGCACATAACTCTAAAATGAATACTCTAAATAGCAGAGATTCAAATATAGCTCCCCAAATTGTTGCTTAAGAGGATAGGAGCTAGATGCTTGAAACAGAAAGAGTAGAAGATGCATCTTAATAAATTAGATTAAGTAAGATGACATATGATATATCTGTAGGCTTAGCCAACAATATTTCTTTCTATCCATCCATGCCTAGGAGTCTCATTTTCCTCCCGTAATGACCCCATGAATAGCCACCTATATCCATGGAGTTTTAATATATGCACACACACAGACACAATTTAGAAGCTGATGATCCACTTACATGTCTTTACATTGTGTGAATAAACGAGGGCATCCCTAGAAATCCCATGCAAACACAGGGAGTACATGCATATAAGGCATCTGAGCCTATAACTGAACTGGAGAACTGCTTCCTTTGTGGTGAGAATGCAACTCATTGCACCACTTTGTTGCCTAACACTTGAGTTTTATCAAATTCAGATAATTCACTTTATTCAAGTCAATATCAAAGATCATGTGGAATGAGCTGAGATCCATATGATACTTATTTTAGCCACATATAACTGCAACTTTCATTGCAGACAAAATTTGGAGGTTGATTGAAATTTTTGTAGAAAAAGAAGTCAGTTACTGTAAAAGATTTATGAATCAATCACTTCACCCCCTATTAAAATATTTGGCTTAATATTAATAGAATGAAAAAACTGCCCAAACTTTTTTGGTAAATTTTAGACATGTTTGATAAGATCTAATCATTGGAAAGCTATCAAAATGGATGAACATGTAGATTACATTGTGAAAGAAGTAAACATTTATTCCATAATTTGTACCATGCAGGTAAATATTATAACCATCTAGGGGAATGAAAATTATAAAAAGCTTAGAATATCTAGAAATAAGAAAATCCCAATAACAGTTTGGAAGTTTAATGCCAGCTAGACTTTTAGTAGCTAGTATTATGTGGTATGGTATGATATGATATGGGGAATCTTAAAGACGTTTTCCAAGATAGATCAGCAGTCAGAATTTATAAAGATAATAAGTTATGCAATATACTCAGTTTAAATATTTCAATTTTTGAAAGCAAAGATATGTTTCATTCTTCCATCTTCTTATATCTTGCTTCACTAAAGACCAAGTTTTAGTAATATTATTGCTATCATAGTTCAAGTTTTGGGTTTAAAGTAATGAAATTATAATGATTTGTATTGTAAATGTCAGATACATCAGTATATGTATGTCTCATCATATAAGGGCAATTTATGTTTTTCAGGATATATAAATTAAGCTAAACTATAGTCTGAAAACTTGAGAAGAGCTCTCCAGCTGATAAAATATATGTGATGTCAAGTTATAAAGACCAAACAGGACACACAGCCAAACCAATTAATAAAAACTACAAGAAAAACCTAGCCAAGCTAGAGTTTTCACTGTGTGACTCCTTAAAACTTCTTGCAAAAAGGGGTAATGGGATATATGCAAATGACCCCTTTAGGACATCAGGTGTTTCAGCTATATAGCAGTTCTGAGTGCCCATTACTTTTTTTCTTTTTAAGTCTGTTATGGACAAATTCAGGCCAATAAAGCCAGACCCCATTAACTGTGGATGAAGTAGTTGTACAACAAAAGAAAGAAACTGATTCTAAGAAAAGAAGGAACTAACTCAACAGAGGAAGAATACCCTCCACAGCTTGAACAAACTAATCAGATATCTTGTTAAGTCCTCTAAGGCTAGCTATGAGTCTAAATTAGCATCCCTAGCTAAAGACAATCATGAGGCATTATTTAGCTACATCTGAAACCTAAGAAGGAATGCCCAGCTGTGTGCCACACTTGTAGTGGATGGTAACACTCGTACTGAACCTGAGGAAATTGACAACCTGCTAACTGATAGATTTAGCGATAACTTCACACCTGTCCCCACCTGACATACCACAAAGCATTCCTGACACCAGTCCTCTTCCGAGTATCTCCAAAGAACAGGTCATACAAGCACTCTCCAACACCAAAAACACAGCCTCAATGGGACCAGATAACATCCCAGGCTGCTCACTAAACAATGTAAAACAAGACCTAGCAGAAACACTTGGCACACTCTTTAACTAGCTTTGTCCTGGCAGAGTGGAAAACAGCAACAGTAATCCACTTGCACAAAATGGGTCCATCAACTGACCCTGGCAACTATCAACCCATAAACCTAACCAGCCTTATCTGCAAGGCCATTGAAAGAATCATCATGGACCTTATCCACAAGGACATAGGTGACCTTCAAACTCTTGACCTGACCCAGTTTGGCTTCATCAAGGGTAGATATTAAACCTGGTGGACTTCTTTGAGAATGCCACCAAAGCTCTGGATGAGGGCAGAACAGTATATACCACCTATCTAGATTTAGCCAAGGCTTTTGACACAATCCACCATTCAGGTATCATAGAGAAACTCTCTCAGCTGGGGATTAACCCATACATTACCAGATGAGTAGCCAACTGGCTCACCAACAGAAATTACACTGTCAAAGCTGGGGAGTCCACCTCCACCAGTAGACCAGTTAACCAGTGGGGTACCGCAAGGATCTGTGCTGTGTCCTCTACTGTTTGGAATCCATTTCTCTGAAGTTCAGGCAAAGGTAGATGGCCTGTGGTTTACCAAGTTTACAGATGACTGTAAACTGGGTGCAATCATAGAGTCCTCCAATGATGTTAACATATTACAGAAAGGCTGGTGCAGACAAATGATTGGTGCCAAACTCCTAGACTAAAACTCAACGCAAAAAAATGGCTCATTATCTCCTTTGGCAAAGAAGTAGCCTCTGCTAATTATGATGTAGATAGCACTCCTCTAAGCTCAAACTCAGTTTTGCAAGACTTGAGAACACAGGATGACTGCAATCTAAACTTCGATTACCATGTGTCCATAATGGTAAGAAAAGCATTCTACATTGTGCATGTCATAAATAAAGGCATCGCATCCAAGACCAGGGAGGTTATAGCTCCACTGTACCCGACCCTTACCAGACCACTAATTGAATACAATGCTTCCTTTTGTATGTACCTCACCAGACAACTGCAGCAACTGAACAGACCACAGAGGTTTCTAACCAAGAGAATTGAGGGCCTCCAAAACATGACATACATAGAAAGACTGAAAACCCTATCACTGTACTCTGTATTGTACAGGTGGCTGAGAGACGACTTGTACCTGGTCTACACAGCAGTCTCAGATCTGGCCCTAATGGAATTGCTGCACATCCTCAAATCGAATGGGACAAGAATAACTATCTCCAGGGATCTCGACCTGGCCTGTGACATTAACAGAACACACTAGACAGACAGATCTGTATCCCAGTGATTACCACTGTTTTGGAATAAGCTCCCACTCCATGTGAAGGAGAGCTCCTCAATGACCCTGTTCAAGTGCAACCTTGACAACCGTCCATATCCCAGTGATTACATGTGAAGGAGAGCTCCTCAATGACCCTATTCAAGTGCAACCTTGACAACCGACTGGGTGACCGTAAATTCATCCTGGGGGTGGCACCTATGTCACTCATGGACAGTGCAGTCAGTGCTGATCATAAAATCACTCTAACAATGATCATCTAAATATGGTCAATAAGGGTATTCAGGTTTTTTACACAGCTAAGCATGTAAAGGCTCTAGGGCCACTAGCCTACTAGAAACCTCCTATGAACTTATGAGCCTATCAGACCCATTACTGAATATATAATGCTCCTTTTGGCATGTGTTTATCATTAAATATATCACTCAATATGACAGACATAAGAGGTGCCTGACTAAATACATCAGTGATATCAACAATCTTAGTTATCAGGACAGACTATAGGCCATCTCTCTATACTCAATTTTCCTACAGACTCCTCCATGGGGATCTATGTTTAGCCTTTCAAGCCATGAAAGATCCAACTCTTTTGACCTTCTGTTTCTTCAAAGAACAAATGGCTCCTCAAACACCAGCTTAAAGGAACTAATCTTTAATAAACAGATAAATAAGACAATTGGATGATAGATGGACATCCCAATATATCCCCTACCTCTGGATGCCCAAATAGCAGGTTAAGGGAATAAAACCTTCCTTAGCAGATAAATACATGTTGGCATGACAAATTCATATCCCAAAATATCCCTCACCTCTGGAACAAACTTCCACTACATGTCAAGCAGAGTAGCACCCTTACCACTTTAATGGAAGTCTATCTTAAGTAGGGCAGTACAAGATACACTGAGGCAGAATGTGAGGCTGAAGGGGACTTTTCAATACCAGTTATTAGATAGTTGGTAATAATATGCAAAATAATTGTCTTGTAATAATCTATGAGCCTAAATATCCACCAGGTCAGTTGCTACAAATGTCACCTTATTAAAAATAAATGTCAACCCAAAGCATGTGTTGTACTGAATATCCATTCACACATTTTCTAAACAACATGGATACCTAGTGTAGAAGTAGAGTGGAATTTGCTTATTCCCTCTGGCTGTTCTACCACGACAGCAAACCAAACACATAAACACACAAAAACATACTCGGAGACTCTAAATAAAAATCTGCCTAAGCAGCAAAGACCTCCAAAGCAGACACCCAAGCAACCGCTACCCCAAAACAAAATACGTGCAACACATAGCTCACAAAGCCAGTGTGCCGAACAGTCACAGCCCTTAAGGCTAAACAACACACCTGATACACTTGTAATAGGTGACTCTATCGCCAGGCACACTGACATCCTGCTCACCAGGCTGAACAAGGAGAAGGTCACGGTGAGCTGCCTGTCGGGCGCTAGGATCCGCCACATAACACAAGCACTCAGGTCACTCCAAGGCAAGTACAAATATGACTCAGCCATTGCCCATGCTGGTGTGAATGACCTGAGATGTACCTCCCTGGACTACATGAAAAGAGACATAGAGGAGCTCTCTGAGCATGTAGCCCAGGCCGGTATGACCCTGACCTTGAGTAGCATCTTACCCTCACCAAGAATGATGCCACAATATGAAGACAAGATGATCAATTTCAACAATTGGCTTAAGTATTGGTGTCATTCAAAGGGGATCCAATGCCTGTCAGCCTGGGATGACATGCTCGACAAGCCACGATGCTTTGCTAGGGACGGCTTGCACCTGTCACCACTGGGCTTTCGGATATTGACAAAGGCTCTTGCTACCCCCATAGTGCCTTTTTTAGGCAAGACTCAAAAGACAAACCCACCTCCATAGGTATCACAAGGGATAAGAAACTAAGAGTAATACTACTCAATGCCAGAAGTCTAAACCTCAAGATGCATGCACTCAAAACTCTCCTTAGCATGGAGAACATCGATATCAGTGCAGTAACAGAAATCTGGTTCAAGGCTCCTGAGAGCACCCCAGCACTACAAGGTTATACCTCATTCCATGCTTTTTGGCCCCAAAACTTGGACCGAACCACAAAAGGAGGGGGTGTATCAATATTCGTCAAAGATACCCACACCTCCAGGTTGGTGGCACAGCATGAAGCATCAGAGACTATCTATGTGCAACTAACAGTGGGTAAAACTGCCTTCCAGTTTATAGCCTGCTACAGACCACCCTCCCAAGCCCAGGAACCCCACTTGGCCTTCCTGAGAACACTGGAAAATATGAAGGTCTCTCCAAACACCATTATATTGGGCGACTTCAACTACCCAAACATAGACTGGGAGCATTACTCTAGCTCCAACACCCTAGCCGAAGGTTCCTAGAATTTATAAACTCAAATGCTATGGAACAACTTGTTACCACTCCCACAAGAGGGGAAAACATACTGGACCTGATCATCACCAACATGGGGACTCTATGCTCCAGACCAGAAGTGTATCCCTCACTGGTAAGATCAGACCATAAACTAATCTCACTGGATATTCACATCCCGACCCCACCCCCTGCCCAGAAAACCACAATGAAAAACTTTTCTAAAGCAAATTTCACACTCCTCAAAACCAAGGTGGAATCCTTCAAAGCTCCCGGGCCTGTGGAAAATATGGCCCAGACCGCAGAATCCTTTATAAACGCATTCTATGAACACCTTCAGGAATGCATGGATCATGCAATCCCAAATAAAACCAAGACCCAATCCTCCAAAGGCAGACATTCGGTCTGGTGGACCCCAGCCATAAACAAACTATACAATAGAAGGAGGAAGCTACTACATGATAAAGCAAAATCCCAAAAAGGGAAGGCATCTCTGATCAGTATTAGCAAAAAACTATGGGCACTCATAAAATCATCTAAGGCCAGCTTCGAGAGAAAAATTGCACAGGACACTAAGGATAATCACAAGGCTTTCTTTAGTTATGTTAGGAACCTGGGTGGGAATTCCCAGATATGCTCAGAATTAGTCCAAAATGACAAAAAATACACCGAACCCACAGACATTGCCAACATCCTAGCTGACAGGTTCAGTGCAAACTCCCCCCCCTCCCACCAAAAGGGCAAATATCTATCCCAGCAGAGTGCTGCCCCCCTGACATCTCAGATGCTCAGGTAAGAGCTGCCCTCTCCAAAGCAAAAAACACAGCATCAATGGGACCAGACAATGTCCCGGGCTGCGTCCTACATGAACTCCAAGAAGAGCTAAACCCAAACATAAAACTACTGTTCAATCTCAGCCTTACTACAGGATATGTACCCTACTACAGGATATGTACCCAAAGAGTGGCATACAGCAACAGTGGTCCCTCTCCACAAAGGTGGTGCCTCAACGGATCCTGGAAACTATCGTCCCATAAGCCTGACTAGCTTGGTCTGCAAAGCTATGGAAAGGATCATCATGGACCTCAAAAATAAAGATATTGGGGACCTACAGACACTGGATCCTACCCAGTTTGGCTTTGTTAAGGGCAGATCCTGCCTCTTAAACCTGGTCGATTTCTTTGAAACAGTCACCAAGGCCATTGATGAGGGGAAGGTGGTCCACACAGCCTACCTGGACCTCGCAAAAGTCTTCGATACAATACCCAACTTGGGCATTATAGATAAGCTCACCAGCTTAAATATAAACCCCTATGTCACTAGATGGGTTGCAAACTGGCTCAAGGACAGAACCCACATGGTTAGAATTGCTGGAGCCATGTTAGACTCCAAACCAGTTACAAGTGGAGTCCCACAAGGCTCAGTCCGGGGACCTCTCTTGTTCGGTATATATTTCTCGGAGGTATAGGCCAACATGGAAGGACTGTGGCTGACCAAGTTCGCAGATGACTGCAAAATGGGAGCCATAATCGACTCTCCAGCCGACACAAGCATCCTCCAAAAGGGCCTCATAGAAACAGACAACTGGTGCCAGAGCCATGGCCTCAAGCTAAATGCCAAAAAGTGTAAAGTCATCCCCTTTGGCAAAAACAAAGTGCCCACAAATTACCACATAGGTGGTAATCCATTAAGTACAGAAGAAGTAATTAGGGACCTGGGGACCCAAGTTGATAGCAATCTCTCATTTGACAACCACATGGCCAAAGTGGTTAGAAAAACATTTTATACAGCCCATCTAATCATGAAGGGATTCACATCTAGATCAGGGGAGGTCATCGTGCCTCTTTACTCATCCTTCATCAGGCCCATAATTGAGTACAATGCCCCTTTTGGGATGTACCTTACCAGACACCTGCAGCAACTGGAAAGACCCCAAAAGTACCTCACCAAGAGGATCAAAGGGCTCAAACAGATGCCATATGCTGCCCGGTTAAAGAAACTCCAGCTCTACTCAGTGGCATACCGCCTGCTCAGAGGCGATTTGTGCCTAACGTATAAAGCCATGTCCAACCCGGAATTAATGGACATGCTGCACCTCAGAAAATCCAAATCCCATCGAGCTACGCGCTCGAGAGACTTGAACCTATACAATAGAAGGAGGAAGCTACTACATGATAAAGCAAAATCCCAAAAAGGGAAGGCATCTCTGAGCACTGAAATAAATAGGACATGCTGGAGGTACAGATTCATAACCCAGAGGCTCCCTTCACTCTGGAATAAAATCCCAGTCCAGGTTAGGCAGAGTCCCTCATTGACTCTCTTCAAGAGGAATCTTGATGAGTGGATGGGAGATCATGGGTTTACCCCGGGTATCACTTCTGTGTCACTGTTAGACAGAGGCACAGTATACTAACCTCGAAAAAGGGCATAGCAAAATTAATTTAAAATGGGTGGCGAAAGCCAAACACACTCTGGCTAGGCTTATAAATGCCCTAGGGCAGATAGCCTAGTATGAACCTATGAACCTATGAACCTAAAAGGCATCTCTAACACAAGCTACCTATTTTATGGAGCTAACAGAACACTGCTTTGTTCTGTCACTGACATAATGAATTCCTGCACTAATGATCTGTATAATGAACATAGTACAGTTGTGTGTTCCATAACCATGGAAATTCAACTAATAGGCTCTCTGTTACTGTTCAGGTTCATCCATACAGTATGCATGGCACAGCATACATGCTGACTATAATGGCCCTCCAACACATGCAGACATTGTGTGTGTGTGTGTGTGTGTGTGTGTGTGTGTGTGTGTGTGTGTGTGTGTGTGTGTGTGTGTGTGTGTTTAATGGGTGGTTGCCTAGTTATCCATACTGTCTGCTGTGTTACCTTTCCTTCCATGCTTAGCTAGCTATAATTTGATATCCTGCATTGGTAGAATATTGAATTATAATAATTATATTTTGTTCTGGTGTGATTTGCTAAACTTGCTTTAGGGTTTCAGGGATCCTTCAGGCTTCCTAAAGAGCATTCATTGGTATATTACTCCATACGTCAATTTTTGTTCAAAGTAATCTACTTTTGTATTTCTGCAGGTTACAGAGAGACAGCTAACTAGAGCAAAATGTACACATTCTCAAAATCCAGTAATAAGAACATGGCACAATCATTCTTTGAGTTTTAAATTGTCCAGTTTGAGTAATAAGCACATTTTGTCTATCTGAATTCATCAGATACAATGTTTCTTCCTGAACTCAGGAAGAACATTGTATTTGATAAAGTCTTCCAGACTTAGGTGGCTGTAATTTGCTGCATTGGTACAACTCTGAATTCTAATAATTATAAGTTATCCTTGTGTGATTTGCTAACCTTGTTGACAGACAAAAGTGCTCATTACTTTGAATAAACCCGAACAATTTAAAAGTCAAAGAAAGATGATGTTTTGTGTTTTTATTACTGGATTTTGAGAATGTGTATCTCTGGTTAGCTGTCCACCTGCAAAATACCTATAGGACTACAGTAGAGGATTACTTCCAAAAAAAAGTTTTTTTCCTTTTCTTTTTATTGTTGGTCCCATGAAGAACCAGCCATTTTACCAGGTTTGGAGAGCTTATAAGGGAATTTATTTCACAACAGGTGGCTTACATTTATCCATTTATCATTTTTTGCACTCAAAAAAGAGCAGAGTAGGGCATTTAATACACTGTCTTCTATAGTCAAACTTCTCTTATTACTTATGGCATTAGATTATAGCTTTGCACCTCTGTGGATACCTAACTTATTGAAAAGATCATGCCAAGGTACTGACCTTTGCTTTCATGTACCAAGTTCCTGCAGATATGATCTAGTTACCAGACATTTTATGTTATAGTGGTTATGTTTGTACAACTATACTTTGCTACTAAGATCCCACTGTGCTAAGGATTAAATCCATTACTTTCAGACTGCTTATACCCATGACATAATATTTATTACACAACATGTAGGCATGGCTAGAGTGACTCCTTTCAGATGTCCAAACCAGAACATTTCTTACTGAAATGTGAGCACTTTTCATGGCATTCAGCACCCTCAAGCAATGTAAAGGACATGATTTCAATTTATTACTATAATTAAGACTCATTATTCTAGAGCAATAAATGGTTCTGCTGATGTATATCATATTAAGTGCATCAATTATAATGACATAGCTTTTGACAATACTTAAAGTATTTGATTAAAATTAGTGAGTATGATAGGAAGTTTATACACCTGTTATGTATTCTCATGGAAGTAGTGTTAGAAAATGAGGTATTCATATTTGATAAGGACATTTATGAACAGGTGGATGGCGTAGCTATGGGCACATCTTGTGCAAACAGCTACGCCAACCTAGTTATGGCAACATGGGAACAACAAGTGATAATAGATGGGCCATACAGGGAATGGATAGGTTTTTATCAACATTTTGTCGACGATTTATTTTTGGTATGGGAGGGTACTGAAAGTGAATTAAAATCCTTCCTTGCTTTTATCAATGGAACCACACCATTTCTGAAGTTTACAATGGAATTTTCCTATGAGGAAATAGCCTATCTGGATACAAGTGTCTCTAAATATATAGGTGAGGAGGTTAGCACTAGGGTACACAGGAACAAATTTCATAGGAACAATTTACTACATAGAAGTAGTATGCATCCCCCTCATATTTTTGACAACATAGTGAAGGGGCAGTGAATGAGAATATCTCAGTTATGTGAAAGAGAAGATATATATTTTAAATGAGCTAAAAGAACTTGAGAACAGATTTATAAATAGGGGTTATAGTACACAAAGAGTAAGGAATATGTTAAAGGAAATAAAAGGGAAGAGAGAAACACAGGCAGGGCCCCATTTTTCTGAGACATCAGATGTGATGAACAATCGAGTTTATGAAAGAAGAATCAAAAACAGTCAGATTGCCAGTGTACTACTCTAGTAATGTGAAGAGTGCATTAACGGTCTGTGGAAACTTCTGGCCAGGCTTTAGCAGCACACAAGCAGATACATGAGTTAGTAGGGGGTACCCCGGGTTTTGTATACAACAATATGAAATCTTAAAAAGAAGATTATGTTATTCTACAAGTAAAGGGACTCCTATTGAAAAGGCTATGAATTTAATAACTATCCCATGTAATAAGTCATATAGATACATCAGGACAATTCATTCATCCTGATTCCACTAAGATCTTTACTTTTAAAGTGGCAGCTACCTGTGATACCACACATGTGGTTTACTGAGCACACTGCGTAGAATGTTCTTCATTCCATGTAGGTAAAACTGACAGCAGATTACGAAACAGAATAAGGGAGCACTTGTATAACATAAATAACAAAATAACTACTAATGCTCTGGCCAGGCATATTGTCAATAGAGGGGATGAACATAGATTTAAATTTCTAATAACAGACAGAATGAGAATAGATGGAAAATGGGGAGACATCAGAAATAGGATGGAGATTAATGAGGTGCAATGGATTATCAGGTTAAAAACAGATAGTGGTAGTGGACTGAATGATAAGGTTCCCATAAAACCGGTATTAAAAGCAAGACCTCTACAGAGGTAAAGAATGTAAGTCTTAAGAGGTTGTTTTAATAGTTCCAATTGTTTTTAATTAAAAGTTATATATTTTTGAATTTAATTAAACAGTTCGAGTACTTTGTAACTTGGTGGGCATTGTTTTGTCCTGCTTTATTGTATGTTTGATGAATACTTAAAGTTTGGAAATATTGTTCTTCTTTATCTAGACATTTATTAGATATTTATAATTTTAATATTTTTTTGATAAGATAAAGGTAACTAAATTGAAAAAGATAGTACAGTTGTAGCAACTTCTCTGTGGGTCTTCAAACAGGTTTCATCTGTACTCCATTACACAGTGAAGGCCCCCCTGGATCTACGCAGTTAAGAACAGCGGGGAGTACAGAACAAGGTCTCAATGCCCAGTTGAAGCTGCCATGCAACTAATGATCACAGACATCTGCACTGTTAAAGATCTTCTCTTGGCATGCATGGACATAATGCTCAGTCTGGGATAAGCTCTATGTTTGTGGTCTGCCAGCATGACAGGACCGAGATTCATGAAGCTGAATAGAAATCATGCCAAGTTGGCACAACTGATTGTGGAAAGTGATTTATATATGTTGATGCCCAGGTACTACCCTACAGTCACCTCCCCCCTCCAACAGGCACAGATACACGCATACACTCATACACATGCATGTGTATACGCAGTCACACCTACCACTCATGCACACACAAAGACACACTGTCTCTCTTTCTCTGACACACACACACTATCACATGCACCAGACGCCATGCTTCATAGCCATTGCCTTTCACACCTGCTGTCATCAAAATGGTGCAGCCTATGTTTGTGGATCTCCATAGTCAGGCCAGGGGCAGATTTCTAAAAGTTTCAGTCCCAGTTGCCATGACAGAGATGAAAATGTTGGTAACCATTTGAAATGCTGCAATCTGCTTGTGTGAGTCCTATAATACAGGGACTAAATGGCCGAAAAGTGGACTTACGTATACTAAGTTTGAGATGACCGTTTCTTTGAATATGACCATATGACATTTTCTCTAAGGTATGGCAATCCTGGAATTGGTATATATAAGTTCAGTTGGTATGGAGGGTTTATCTCTCACATTTGGGGATGTACGCATTTAAAGGAGAAGCACAGTGTTTCATATTTACTCTTCTCCTGTACTTTCAGTCTTTTTTTTTGGTGTTTCAGAACTTGGTGTTAACAGTGTTGACATTTCAATAGGAGCCAAAATTGTCATTAGCATAATATGCAAATATCATGCTCTAGTATAGCAGCCACTCCATTGCTGGAAGCCCAGCTGCATTACTGTGTCAGGAATAGGCCACGTTTGGTTGCAACAGTTCACTTGTCTGTACCACAGTGCAACCTAGGGGACAATAATCCTACTGGGAGTGTCATTCCAGGGAATGGTGACTCCTGCTTAGCATTCCTTGGCACTCAGCCTCTGTACTGCACTACTGTGTTTGCAGTATATTGCCCCATGCTGGACTTCCATAACCTTTTTTTCATACTGCAAATGTAGTCTGCAATTCATTTGTTTGTGAATTGCGGTCTGTACTGTGGGAAATCCATTTGCAGACCAACTGTGTACCTGGTGGAACCAAGGTAATCAGTTGAGTATGTTCTTGTGCCCTGGTGCACTGAATGATATGGGATGGTTATGCATTGCTTAGGGCATTGTATATGAGGGAACATTACTACATAGCTGGCTGAAGTGATTATATAACTTGATTATGAACTGCACCCATATTATCTGTAATTATAATCAATTTCTGTATTGTGTTAACTTTGTTTTTCTTTAGTTGCCTTTTTTGGAGGGGTGAGGGCTGGTTTATTTCCTACTCTGGAGTTGCTCAGGCAGCATCCTTCCTTTCAAGCTGCGCAGACACTCGCTCATGCTGTAGCCATCCAATGGGTCTCAGTCTCAATGCTGAGGGCTTGCATTTGGGGAATATGCCATTTGGCAAAGCAGAGTTCACAGCAAGGATCTTTTGTGACTCCAGGAGTAAAAGGGGAATTTTGAGACCTTACTTTGTGTACAAATCTTAAAGGGTGACTAATTTGTTCAAGCTTTTCTCCCATGAGGGAGTCAACACTTTCAACACTCTCTCACATTATTTAAGCACCAGGACTGTTTTACAGCAGTTACTGCAGGCCGCTGAGCATTTCTTGTTTAAGCTGATAGTTGTTGATATAGTCTCCCACTAACAAAGGTTGCACCCTTATACAGGGGAACCCTGCCCACTTACATCACGCACAAGTATAAGTTTACATTGCCTTTCTAGAGTACATACCTGAGTTCACTTCCTGTAATAAGCACACCTCCAAACCTGCTCCAGCCACCCCAGCTAAATGTATTACAGAACTAACACATACTCCTTTAGATACTCCCTTCTACCTCAACATATAATAAATACAATCAGCAGTCAAAAGGCTGGTAGTGCTCCCACATTTAACAATGTTATTACTTGTCTGCATGAGGTGAGTCTGCATGCTTTCCATGGCTCTCTGCTGTCAGTAGTACACATCATGCAAAGGTAACTAGTTTTGCTTATCAAAGTGGCAAACTCCTACCATCAGCTCATCCCACACTCACCGTATACCCTGCACACCACGCACTACCACACTAAATGTAATCCACTGACAGAAATTCTTCAAAAAATATACATAACTACCATAACTTTTCCTTACTTGGGAGACCTACAGCTTAACCCTGGCACACAGCCATATACAGTCACATTCTCAGATCCACTCAGTGAGTGGTGGAGCAAAACCCAATAAAAAAATAGAAAACTACCAGATATTAATCCTCACAATGTCTGCACTAAACAGTGTTTGCTGCAAGACTGGATCTTCTATTACAACTTTGATATCTTGGCTGTTACAAGAACTTGGTTATGACCCAACATCTTTGAGAGGTAAATACTACCTACAGGATTTAACATATTTAGATAAGATAGAAAATAAAACGTAACACGTGGCATGGCCATCACTCACAATGACACTATAAAATGTTCCCTTCTGTTACAATACAACATATAGGGAGTCTATTCTCTTACTGCACATAAATAGGTTCATAGGTTCATAGGTAGGTACTAGGCTATTGGCCCTAGGGCCTATACAAGCCTAGCCAAGAATGTACCCTGGCTTTCACCACCCAAGAAAATTATTTTCCTGTGCCCCTGTCAAGTAGAACCACAGAAGTGATCCCCTGGGTGAATTTCTATTACCCATCCAATCGTCAAGATTTTTCTTGAAGAGTGTTAATGTTAATAAATACATAAAAAATCCATTTAGCTTGCCTTTTTGTTCTTCATATTACCATAATGAGATACTCTCTTACTGCACATAAATACGTAAAAAATCTATGTAGCTTGTCTTTTTGTTCTTCATATTACCATAATGAGACTATTAAATAGTTAGCACAGTGATTTCTATCCAACATGAAAAATGAGTACGCAGTCATGGGAGAATTTAACTGTCCTTAAACACATTTTTGCATCCCACAACATGTGACTGTCATACCACTTACTAAAACAGATCAAGTCTTTGGTAGAGAAATTGTACCTGACTGGATCCTTCTATATGCAATAGATAATACTGCAGTAGCTGGCATTATGTTGGTAATTCTCTGTGACAATGTGCCTATATTTGCTGTCTGGTATTAGGGAAGATCCAAAAATGCAAACTGTCAACCCTTCTTTGGAAGTCTCAGAAGATTCACTGCTAATAAGCTGAACCTTATACTCAGCACTCTCGATTAATTCTCTTACTCATACCTCCTCTGCGTCCTTCTGTCAGTCCTCAACAACTCAGCCCCTGTTCATAGGAGGTTACTAGGCTAATGACATTGGGGCCATTACAAGCCTAGCAAAAAGTTTACCCCCATAAAAGAAACCTCAGTCAGCACCTGTCGCCCCTGTCAATGAGGAACAAAGGTGGAACCCCTGGGACAAATTTATGGTTTCCCATCCACTCATCAAGGTTCTGCTTGAAGAGGGTCAGTGAAGTACTCTGTTTGACATGTATCGGAAGTCTATTCCAGAGACTGGACAGCATCTGGGAGACAAACCTGTCTCTCCAGCAGGTTTTGTTGATGTCGCATATTAGATTAAGGCCTATTGAGTGGGTAATGCGCGAGGAGTTAGACTTACAGATTTGGGGCATTTCTAGAAAGGCAGGGTCCGATATTGCCTTGTAGGCGAGACACAGATCACCTCTGAGCAATCTGTGTGATACCGAGTAAAGTGATAGTGATTTGAGCCTGTCAGCATAGGACAGGTGTTGGAGGCCATAGATTCTCTTTGTGAGGTATTTCTGTGGCCTTTTCAGTTGTTACAGGTATTTGGAAAGGTACATGCCAAATGGGGCGTTATAGTCAATTATAGGTTTAATGAGGGAGGAGTACAGAGAGGTAATAACCTCCTTTTTTCTGGATGCAATCCCTTTACTTATGAGAAGAACCATGTAAAAGGCTTTTCTGACTGCTGCTGCCACATGATGGTCGAATGTGAGATTGTTGTCAACCTAAGAACCCAGATCTCTCCCCATGGGTTGTGTGGTTAGGGGGTTGCCATTGGTGTGCCAATCAATAGCGGCTGTGTTTTTGCCGAATGGTATGACAATACAATTTTTTTGTGTTTAACTTAAGGCCATGACTTTAGCACTAGTTATTTATAGCTGTGAGACTCTCTTGCAGTAGATTAATGTCATTTAGGGAATCAATGACAGCACCCAACTTACAGTTATCCGCAAAACTTGGTCACTACAGGTCCTTGGTCTTTGCCTGGACCTCTGAGAAGTAGATGACAAACAGTAGCGGTCCCAGGACAGATAGATGGTGCCACCTATTTTGACCTAGTGGGTCCTATTTGTGAGCCAGTTGGCCACCCATCTGATGAGATAGGGATTAACACCAAGTTGTGTTAGCTTTTTAATGATGCCCAAGTGGGGGATTGTGTCAAAGGCCTTGGTCAGGTCAAGGTAAGCTGTATGTACTGACTTTCCCTCATCCAGGGCCTTGGTGACAGTCTCAAAGAAGTCAACTAGGTAGGTTCAATAGGCAAGATCTGCCCCTGACGAATCTAAATTGAGTGGGTTTGAGTATTTGGAGATTGCCTATGTCCTTGTTTATGAGATCCATAATAAGATCAGACTTGTCAAGCTAATGGGGGCAATAGTTTCCTGGGTCAGTAGTGGCACCACCTTTGTGTAAGGAGATGACAATGGCAGTTCTCCACTCTGCTGGAATGAAGCCTGTAATTAGGCTGTGGTTGAATAGGGTGCTCAATGGCACAGCTAGTTCTTGCTGGAGATGATGCAGAATACAGCCTGGGATATTATCAGGTCCCATGGAAGATGTGTTCTTTGCATTGGATATGGCCTTTAACACTTGATCTACAGAGATGTGAGGTGTGGGACAAGTATCGGGGATGTCGACTGGGCCTTTAGGGGGCGATAAGGGGGTGATGTTTGTGCTGAGCCTATCAGCTAGCAGGTTGGCTAAGTCGTCGGGATCAGTGTAAGTGGTACCATTAAGTATACAGAGTGTCAAGTCCTGGTTATGTCCTAACCCTGGATCCCACCAGAGATTAAAGTACAAATTTATCAGTGAGAAATTCTAGCAATAGTACTGCAAAATAAAACTACTGCCTCTTTTATCCTCTTTAGTTGAGCCTCGAACCACATCAAGACCATGAGAGTCAACAGCAAGAGGCAATACTTTACAGCCAACTAAAGCAATAAGGCACAGTCCCAAAACAATTATGGTTAGAATAGCAGCTGGCAGATCAAGACATTTGACCCAACTCCAAAAAAACATGCTCAGTGTAAGTGACTGCTTACATTGAGAACAAGTCTTTTGGAGTCTGGCTACCTTTGTAAGTCTGTTTTATAGATATGCCTTACAGCAAAGTGAGCCAATTATATTGAGAACATCTCTTTTGGGATCTGGCCTGCTGAGTTTTCCTCAATTGAACTGTGAATGCTCATCAGTTCAACTACAAGAATTAAGCTATTCAATACAACTTATAACTCTCTGACACATATTTCATACTGACCAAATGTTACCTCTTTAAAATAGGTTTGTGATATTTAAGACATAGTCAATGAATGCTGATTTCCTACCATCCAACCAGCCAATGTTTTAAACATAGCTATTTTATCCATTGCCTTTCTTGTTTTTTTTTTTCTGATAAACCAATATATACCTAACAACATGTTCCCAAACTCCGTAACTCAGTAGTAATAATAAACCCTTTACAAAGGATGATACTTCAGCTGAAGTCAAGGATTACTGGTCTATTTCCCTTCTATGTCCTCTTTTTTAAAAATTCTGTAAAAATAGGTATAGTTCCAGATTTATTACTATATCAACACTCACAGCTTACTGATCATCTCAATGTGGATTTATGTATTTATTGTTAGTTATAATCATAACTATTATTATTATTACTATTATTACTATTACTATTATTATTAACTCTTTGACTGGGTTAGTCCCACCTGACCAATGTCCTTTTCAGGGGAAACTAGAGGGGGTATTTTCACTGGCCCATTGCACAAGATAAAATCAAGGATTACTGGTTGATTTCCTATCTATGCCCCTACCTCTTTCTCTCACACTTATATCCTTCTGACTCTTGTTTCCATAAAATATGATGAATATTTCATTAGCTGAACTGAAATTATTTTGCCTTGGTGCATCAGCAGGGACTTATGCCGATAAACAGAAAATATTCTGGAGAAACTCTGTTTGGCAATCCTCAAAAACATTTTTTTTTCAGGAAGGAAAGCCTCCCTGCACCCTCCTGTTGTAGACAGGCAAGCAAACCTTCCCCTTGAAATTATATACACCTACTCTGAGGTCACACAACAGTGGAGAATAGGGAAAACTCTACTGTGACTGAAAAGTGTTTTGGTGCAATTTCTCTGTTCTATTGACAGCTGAAGAAATGGCTGGTGAATGATTGACTGCATCCTCACTGGGCTGCCCTCTTGCAATCAAGAGTACAATAATTATAACAGTTACTGCAATGCTACCATATACTCCTACTCTACTGTCACTGGACATATTTGTATAGTTAGTTGCATTATGCTTGCACTTACCCATGTTACTACTGATACAGCAACATACTGAAGGACAGTTAAGCGTGTCAATCTCAAAGGGTCTTATGACTTGAACGTGAATGACTTTCACAAATAATAAACACTAAAACACAGGAAAGATGCTTTTTGGGGAGGCAAGCCCATCCAACCCCCAATTTGATAGACTCAGTCCCTCCCACCAAAGTGCTTTTTCTAAGGGGTTCTTGCCCTCTGCAACCCCCAATATGAGGCTATGTGTCCTTTCTGCTACTATATATATATATATATATATATATATATATATATATATACACACACACACACACACATATATATATATATATATATATATATATATATATATATATATATATATATATATATAAAATCTCAGCTCCAAGATTGCTGTATTTTGAAGAAAGGAAAAAGCCTCAAAACAGTGCAATCTTGATCATTAAAGACAAATTCTCAGAATCCCACATTACAGTGTTGATCACTTGTGTGTCAATTATTTATCTTTATTTATTTATTTATACATTTCTTAATTGGGGCATAAGGCTACAGAACATACATTACAGAAGAAACTGGGTGTATGCTGTGGTAAAGACATTTGGCATAAACCAGAATCACGAGTCAAAGACATTTGGCATAAACCAGAATCACGAGTCAAAGTAAATGCTGTACAATTCGATTAAAGCATTACTAAGAGCAATATGAAATGCAAAGTACGTTTTGAGATATATATGGTAACAAGCAAATATGAAGAATAGTAAAATATTAACATGCAAATAACTAATAAAGACTACAAGCCAGGCACCCATTGATACATTTGCTATACATTGTATGAACTTTTTTCTTCACTCCTGTGTATACTATGAATACTGTATTACTGTTGTTATTCTTTGTGCATACTGCATTGCTGTTGTTC
This sequence comes from Protopterus annectens, assembly GCF_019279795.1. Lineage (NCBI taxonomy): Eukaryota > Metazoa > Chordata > Ceratodontiformes > Protopteridae > Protopterus > Protopterus annectens. The sequence goes on from NC_056725.1 coordinate 556,400,842, forward strand.
ACCTTTCTTGGACATTTTATCATTGATGATACACCAAAGATCAAAGCACGGTTGCCACTATGTAAATTCTTCACCATAACAACGATAACAACAAAATTTCAGGCATGGTGCCTTTTAATATCACCCAGCAATTCTACAGATGAACTTTAGAAGTGCTTTAACTTATGTGATATATTAGTTTCTGAGATACACTGTTAGAGGTTTAAATAACAGTTATACTGCACATGTGCCTAAACAAAAGTTATAATCTCTGTCAGTTTCAGACAACCAGGAACAGATATCTTTCCAAAATTAGTATTTTATGTAAAGGTCTGTGCAAACCACACCCCTTGCTATTTCAGATAATTATTGCTGAATTAATCTTTGCTCAAAGAAAAGGCAGACACGTGCCTTCTACACACACAACACACACCTGCAGTGTTCTCCTTTCTACAATGATTTTGAAACAATGTGCTTAGATTTCTGATTCAAGCACTTGTATTTTTGGGGAAAAAATGGGTGATGTAGTTTTTTGAAGTTGCTCTCAAATGTATATAATGTCACCTGATTTTAATGAATGCCTGAATTTCGTTGTCCGTAGTCCCTTCATAGTCGTAGTTTTTCCAGTCTGCATATTCCTGTTTGCCCCATAATAATTTTTGGCTGTTGTTGTTTCTTTCGGCTTATCCCGGTTAGGGGTCGCCACAGCGGAACTCCAGTCCACTAATTTTTAACTGTAGAAATTATAATTACATTGCAGATGCGGATGTAAATATGGACAGGTCTCCAGTGTAAATGGGCTCTGCCCAATTGTACCTCACAGTGAAAAGAAAGACTAACTACTGTAAAAATGGGCACAGCCAACTTTTTCTTTCTTTCTTTTTGTAATTATACAGCACCTTCCAGATTGTTGCCCACTTTTTTGTGAGGGCAGGATACATACTTTTTTAACTGCGGAGTCTGTCCTAAATACAGAATTAAAGTTGAAGCATATATAGTTAAAAGTATTGGATTAGCGGCATTTAACTAAATAAGTAATAATATAACAAAGTACATTATTCTGGACACAGTTAACTTCTTTGCTGTCTCGGTTCATGATTTTAACTTTATTTTATATTGCAATGCTACAAAACGGGGCAAGTGGTAATCCTCCGTCCTGTTCTCATAGAAAAGTATTGTGATTGTGAAGTTGTATGTTAGCACTTGTATCAAAAGAAAACACCAGAGTATCTTTCTTACCCTTCTTTGCCGAAAGCATTTTTGATTTACAATTTTTTCTCCTTAGCCCACCAGACCCTGGTTCATATAAGAATCGAAATGCTGGCATTTACCTGGATCAATAATGACATCAGCGCTTGCCAGCAAAAGAAACGGAAGTTAACGCATTCTTTGTATAAACGGCCAATGATTTGTGAGGTAGGTGGCAACAATAATTCCTCACCATAACAACGATAACAACAAAATTTCAGGCATGGTGCCTTTTAATATCACCCGGCAATTCTGACAGCTTGATTTGTTATAGCGAATGTTTGTAAACAGAGAGCGGCACTGCTTAGATTTTAACAAAACACTAACGTGGGACACTATAATCTTAAAGGTTTACCAACCCTCTAATATAGCCTGGTCCACAGGTTGTAGAACAACCCGACAGTCAGCAACCCCTGGTTTGGGCCCCACATATAGCTCTCAACCTTCCATCTCCAAAATGAGGAACACTCACCTTCGTAATGTGGAACAAATGGGCAAAATGTGGAACACATACTAATGGCTTACTAACAACTTCAACTAGGAAGGTCATAGGATGGTGAAAATATGCTGGCTTTACTTATAAAGAAGATCCTTTAATGAATTAATATGATTAATTTCTATTTACCATGGATTTCACTTAAAAAAATTCCTAACACTGAATGTGTGACAGACTCTTTCATGTGGAACTTTGAGGAACTTCGAGAAACATGAACTTTTTAAGACCCCAAATGAGGTACGTTCCTCGTAATGAGGGACACGTGAGATGGTAGACAGCCTTAATGTTAACTGAAAACTGGATGTAACGCTGCTTGCTTCTTTAGTTGTCAGTAGCACGTGAAATCCCATTGTACTAAGTAAACGACAGAGGGGAGTAACCTTTCCTCTGTTATTGACAGGTTAATTCCTCCCCAAAACATTTCCCAAACCTACTTGGGGGCTTTGCACTAGTTTGGTTCAAGGGTAGGGTTACCACCTGTCCCATTTTGTGAGGGACAGTCCCACTTTCGGCATTTGTGTTCTGCAAAAAAATGGCAAATGTCCTGAGATTTTAGGACAAAAATATTTCCTATAGTTTCTTTAATAGTTGCATAAAATAGTTATTTTGTATTGAAAACATCTAAATGTTATAAGAAACAGAATAAGTAACTCAAATGTTGCAAGAAAAAGATTTTATTTTGGCAAAAAAGTGAAGTTTTGTTCTTTGTACCAGCCCTGGGTATGTTTTGCCCTGCAAAAGCTGATGTTTCTACAAAAAATGTCCCACTTTGGGCATTTGAAAAGGTGGCAACCCTATTTAAGGGGTGGATTTTATTGAGCAGTGCTTCTGTAGTTATCTGGACACCCGACATGCAGTTTTAGAAACGTTTCATTCTTATAGGTTCATAGGTTCATAGGTTGGTACTGGGCTATCTGCCCGAAGGCATATATTAGCCCAGCCACGTTGTGCGGTATTCACCGCCCCTTTAGTAGTTCCCTAGACCCTTGTACTAGCAGCTAGTACCCTTGGCCCCTATCTAGTAGTGCTGTTGGTGTGATCCCTGGTGTGAACTTTCTGTTACCCATCCACTCATCAAGGTTCCTCTTGAAGAGTGATAAGTGAGGGGCTCTGTCTTATGTAGATCGGGACCCTGTTCCATAGTAAGGGAAGTCTCTGTGAAGGGAATCTATACAACGTATATGAACATTTGAGGACAGTCAAAATGAGAACAAAGTCTGAAAACATATAGTTCTAATCAGGTGGAGTAACAACTATTAATTTCGCAATGAACTACTGCACACTATGAATATAGTAGATGGCTCCATAAACTTTAAGCAAGTCCTGGATGGGGCATCTGTATACTACTTTATTGTTTGTAATACACTTTATAAGAGGTTTGGAGGCCCTTTTCAACCACAACTTGTTTTAAGGGTCACACCTCTCAGTTTCTGAACATACTTTGCTTAAAAACTGTGGATAAATCCAAAATGAATGTTGGGGAGGAAGGAGTAGTTATTAGCTTAAAATTTAACAGAACAACAAGTTTTGCATCATCACACCTTTCCTGAGCAACAATAATAATTCTAATGACTGGCTTCATTGATTGACTCTAATCCTCTGTGATTTACCAGAAAAATCAAACATTTTAGAAGCAAAATCAGGGACCTTCTGCAAAATCAGAGACAGCTGAGAAGTATGCTTCTGAGCCTTAAAATCATAGCACCATCCTTTAAAAATGACTGCAGACTATAATAAAGAAAATATATATTTTTTCATATAGATGGTCTTCAGTTGTTAGACTTAATAAAGTTAGTAATTAAGAATATTTGCCTAGGCTTTAACAAGAAAATTATGAAGATGCCTGGTGGATGTCCACAATAAATAAGCTCTATAATAAAAGGAAAAAATTGCTGTCCAGGACCAAGAAGGAGCAGGTGCCTAATTGGAAGCAATCTCTCCTTAGCCTAAACAAGCAAATAAGAGCACTAGTGAAATCCTGTAATCAAACTTGAGTCCAAACAGGCCACATCTACTAAAGACAATCATAAGGCCTTCTTCACATATGTCCACAATGTCAAGGGAAGCACCCCAATCTGCTCAGAACTGGTGGTCAAGGACACCACATACACAAACACCATAGATATATACAACTTGCTGGCAGACAGGTTCAGTGAAATCTTCACCCCTCTGTCTCCCCTATCAGTAAAACAGGGCATCCCCAGTATCTGCTCCCCTCCCCTTATCTCTAGGGAGCAAGTCACCACTGTCCTCTCAAAGGCAAAAAATACAGCCTTCATGGGACCCGATAACATTCCAGGCTGCATCCTACATGAACTCAGGCAGGAACTTGCAGCACCATTAGGCACCCTATTCAACCAAAGTCCGATTACCATCTTCATCCCAAATGAGTGGAGACAGCCACTATCATCCCTTTGCACAAAGGTGGAGTGTCCAACGATCCAGGAAATCATAGACCCATCAGCCTAACTAGCCTGATCTGGAAGGCCATGGAGCAGATGATCATGGACCTCATTAATAAGGACATTGGCAACCTCCAGACACTTGATCCCACACAGTTTGGTTTTGTCAAGGGGAGGTCATGGCTGTTAAACTTGGTCGATTTCTTTGAGCCAGTCACCAAGGCCATAAAGAGGGGAAGACGGTGCACACCACCTACCACGACCTGGCCAAAGCCTTCAATGCTATTCCCCACTCAGGTTGTTGTGTCTTTCGGCTTTTCCCGGTTAGGGGTCACCACAGCGGAACTCCAGTCCACTAATGATTGGCAGTAGATTATTACGTGCCGAGTTGCCAGCTCTGATGCACAACCTTCAACGAAGGTACGCCCATTCACGCATGTTTCCACACAGAAGACGCTTTAGCTGAGAATCGAACAGGACAACATCTTACTGTGAGGTGACAAGGCTATCGCAGCACCACCACCGCAGCTCTCTCAATTAGGCATCAATCCATATGTTACCAGATAGCTAGCTAACTGACTCACTGATAGAACACACCTAGTCAAAATAGGGGAAGCCATCTCAAGTAGTAGACCCATAACAAGCAGTGTACCCAAGGGATCGGTCTTGGGGCCTCTGCTGTTTGGGATATACATCTCTGAGGTGCAAGCCAAATCTAGTGGGCTATGGCTGACCAGGTTTTCAGATGACTGCAAGCTGGGTGCTGTCATCAATTCTCCTAGTGATGTGGACATCCTCCAAGATGGTCTCACTCAAACAAATGACTGGTGCCAGAAACATGGCCTCAAACTGAATGCCAAAAAATACATCATCATCCCTCTTGGGGAGAGTGATGTTCCCACAAATTATCACATTGATAATAAGGCCCTAAGCACGCAATCACTCGTGAGGGACTTGGGCACCCAGGATGATAGCAAACTGAATTTTGTCCACTATATTGCCTCCGTTGTACAAAAAGCTTTCTAAATGGCCCACCTCATTAGTAAGGGTATCTCATCCAGGGACAAGGTGGTCATAACAGCACTGTATTCTTCCCTTATAAGACCTATTATTGAGTAGAATGCCCCTTTCGGCATATACCTCATAAAGTACATGCAGCAGCTGAAGGGACCACAGAGGTTCCTCATCTGGAGAATCCAGAGCCTCAAAAATCTACCATACACAGATAGGCTAAATGCCCTGTCCCTCTACTCAGTTTTCTACAGACTCTTCAGAGGTGACCTCTATCTGGCATACAAAGCAATCTCAGACACTGCCCTGATGGGACTGCTGCAATATCTGCAAGTCAAGCTCCACTCAAGTAACCCACATGCGCAACCTCAACCTTGTCTGTGACATCAATAGGACTTGGTGGTGGGACAGATTTGTATCTCAGAGACTGCCCCTTTTGTGGAATAGACTCCCTCTCCACATAAAGCAGAGTACCTCATTAACCCTTTTTAAGCATAACCTGGATAAATCTGGATGGGGAACAGAAAATACACGCCTTGGATTCCACCTGTTTCCCTGCTGGACAGTGGCATAGGGTGCTGACTTGTTGGAACATGGGCTAAATTCTTGGCTAGGCTTGTAAGGGCCTCAGGGCCAATAACCTAGTAACTTCCTATGATCCTATGATCCTAAGAAAAATCAGTTCATATAGGAGGAGCAATGCTAAACCTCAGGGCTAAAATCACGACATTATGCCTAATTCACAGCAGTTGAAAAGTATGCTGGAAGGTAATTAACAGGGTGCTATCTCCATCCACTCTACCAAACACAAAATATGGAATATTCAAAAAAACAAAACTAAGTGGTTTCAGAAGCAATGTTGTCTAGCAAATGAAAAATAAATACATACATAAATGAATAAATAAAATTGTAGCAAGACCAAAAGGTAGAAAAAATAACTTTGACAGAACAAACAAATAGATGTATACATACATACATAAGTGGGACTAACAGATCAACTCTTACCCACACCTGCAGTTTCTTGAATCATGTGAAAACTGAAGTCAGAAAGAGTAACATATTAAGTCTAGTAAGTGATTTGTCATCATAATTTAAGACAGGTATATTTCTTAACAATGGCTTAAAATCTGAAAGGATTTAAACCTAAATTCCCAGCCAAATTCACAATGTCCTTCTAACTAATAAATGATTATTACATTGCCCTAAAAGCTGTAACATTTGTAATATTTGAAATGAAAACCTGCAAACCTCAATTAACACCAATATTATGCATGACAAAACATTAGAACATTATTTTTCTTTAGGCCTCTTCAATAGCCAACACATAAGCAAACATTACAATAATCATTAATTGGGCAGAGAGGTGGCAATTTGAGTTCAGGTTTTAAGTTTATATGCATTGTTAAGAAAGCGACCTATTTCTAAAGTATGAAAACAGTGTTATTTTTCTACTATGATGTCAGAATGCTGAACAGATATATAACATCTTGCTGTGGCTGACTTCAGTTTTTACATGACTTGAGAAAAGGCATATGTGTCCTGAAAACTATTCTCCTATTCCTGTTCATTTTCTTGCTTGTAAGTTATATTCTTAACCTTTCATCATTACCAAAGTTTTAATAAATTAAACAGTAATGACAACCACAGAACAAACACTTTAAGGAAAATGCAAAGTACTATTGCATTTTAATTAAATAAACAATTACACTATTAAATTGCTTCACTGTTGCTTGATTTTATAAAAAAACAAAAAAACTAATTAAATGTGGCCAATATCAAGTCTGTTTTCCTTGACACAGTGACAGTGCCAGTCTATTAGTAACAGTAAAGCTACGAGCATAGTTTTGAGTTCATAGAACAGTCCGGTGTTATTAATAGTAACAAGTAATTTATGTTTGCTATCAGGTGGTAACTAGATAAGCAGTACGTAGACTGACCCACTGGTCTTTTTCAGCTATAACTGGGCCATGATGGCAGTGTATATACACTCTTGACAGTATATTGTACCCATTATCTTCTAAATGTTTAAAACACTTTTATTAATGAAGCAAGAAACAAGTACAGGAGCGCTCCAAGGCGGACCAAATAAATCCACATAAATGTAATACGTAATCACTAGTAGGCAGCAAATACGATATATATATATATATATATATATATATATATATATATATATATATATATATATATATATCTTCAAAGTTCTCCTTTTATGTGTAACAGAACAAATAAGTTAGCGCTTTCACCCTCATGGGCTTCTTCAGACCTTAAAACATCTCTCAAAAAAGAACTTCTGTATACTGAACAACTCATGACATCACTTCCAATCATTAATACAAACTATGAACTTTCATTTTTATTAAAAACATTAAAAACATTAAAAACCATTTAAAATAACATATATAATAAGTACTTACCGATTCATAAGGCTTTTATTTAATAACTAACTTTCTATTTCTTAAAACTGGTTTGATCGAAATGTTTTTAATAAAGTTGAAAGTTCATAGTTTGTATTAATGATAGGAAGTGATGTAATGAGTTGTTCAGTATATAAGAAGTGTTTTTTTTTTGAGAGATGTTTTAAGGTCTGAAGAAGCCCGTGAGGGTGAAAGCGCTAACCTATTTGTTCTATTATAAATAAACTTAGAACTTTGAAGATATATATATATATCGTGTTTGCTGCCTACCAGTGATTTCATATTACGTTTAAGTGGATTTATTTGGTCAGCCTTGGAGCACTCCTGTACTTGTTTCTTTCTTCCTTGATTATTTTTTCAAGTTTTGGAAGTGTTTACACACTGGTCACTATCGTTGGATTTTTATTTTCTGTTTGTTTTGTTGGTGACCAAGGTGACATGGCTGGCACAGATCCTGCTACAGTAGAACTGGCATATAATCTGGAGCCGGTAGGTTTAAACAATTCAGAAGTGAACAGGTTTATGGAGTGTGTGAGTGGGCAGAGCAACCCACTGATGATATTTGAGGCTGCTACTGATGATGCTGAAGCTGGAGTGCCAACGGAGGGTTTAACTAATCTAATGGAGCAGTTGATTTTTTTAAAATTAAAGAAGTTGCAGACTCAGAGGCAAAATTTCAAGGTGTGCATAGACAGAAGGATTATACCGAGAGGCCTGAAAGTATTGAAGATGCTGATGACGGGAACGCTTTACCCAGAGCTGCTATACAAATAGAGGTGATCGTTAAATATATGGCATTATTGAATGAGTTTTTTATGCCACACGAGACTGAACTATGTAACCAGATCATAGCTAGACAGCAGAACATTATAACTTCATATCCTAAAGCCGTCGTAGACAGTTTGATGGAACAGCTTTTGGATAATGTATTTTTATTTGAAAAGAGACTTTTAGAAGAAAAACATGCTAAAATCCAATGGGATACATTCGATTTTAAAAACGGTTATGTCTTTACCTGGCCCAGGACTGAATTCAATAGAGCTGAAGGAGCCAGGGGACTCAATTCTAATTTACCTAATGTATGTACTGAGCATATTAATGTTGAAAAGAGACATTCACAGAGCAAGAGTGTTGAAATGTTAAATAATGTGTCTAATGTAAATGTTTCTAACAGTGAGACACGTAATGATAGTATGCCTGTTTTATGCACACAAACAACTGTATTCATGCAGGGGCTACAGCTAATGCTGTTGCACAGAGCAGTAGTGGATCTAGTGGGACAGCTATAGAGGCGGATAAAGATTCCTCAGCTGTGTTCCTACCCTCTGTTAGAAAGAAGGTCCCTGTAGTTGGACAACAGAATGGAGCCTGTGGCTATAGTCCTTTCCCCATTCAGGATACATATAGAGGGGGGAGGAACAGAATCATGAGCAGGGGCAGACAGAAACGAAAGGTGTCGGGGGAAGAGCACACAGGTCCCACACTAAAGAAAATGTGGGAGAAAGTTCCCAGACATTAGTCTGGAATCTCTCTAGTAGGAGTTTATCTACTGAAGAGGTACAAGTTCTAAACAAGGGACTTTCGTTTATACCCTCTATGAAAAGCAATTTAACAGATTTAGTTATTGATACTAAGCTGTTTAGTTGTAATGTACAACCAATAGATTTTATAGGAAACCTAGTACTTTTGTACCTAACCTACATCCCCTGTTGGATGCTTTTGTGAAGATGGTAGAAGAGGATTTACATACGTTGGATTCTGATAATAGTAAGAGGAAGTGGTTTGGTAATCTTAGTCCAAAGCTTAGAATAGCCCTAAACCAATTAAAAAATGACGATACCATCGTAATTAGACCAGCAGATAAAGGGGGGCCAGTAGTTGTGATGGATAAGGATAAATATCAGGAAGTTATGGCTCTGATGCTGTCTGATGAGAGATTTTATTCCATTATAAGTATAGAAGAGATACAGTTTTGTGTGAGAAGTATATTTCAAACTTTGGAAGATCTTTTAAAAAGTGAGATAATCACCTTAGATTTGTTTCAAATATTTGTAGTAGTTAATCCACTAATCCCTGTTACCAGGGATTGCCCAAGGTCCATAAAAATCCTTTAAACCCGCCTATGAGACCAATAGTAGCAGGGAGAGGATGGGCTACTGAACCACTTTCCCTATACTTGGAGAAGCACTTTAGACCAGTAGTGGAGAAATTTAGGTATATCTTGAGAGACACGAAACAATTTTTGTTAGATTTATATGGCAATATCTCTACGCTTGCGGAGGATCTAGGCTTTAAGTTAGTTACCTTAGATGTACAATCATTATTTACCGTTATACCTAATTTGGAAGGTATAGAAAGCATTCAGAGGTGTTTGAGGGGTAATACAGATTATAATTCAATGCATATTGATTTACTTTGTACATTGTTAGAGGTAGACCTTGAAAATAATGTTTTTTTGTTCAAGGATACAGCATACATATAGAGGGATGGCGTAGCTATGGGCACTTCATGTGCCAATAGCTACGCCAATCTGGTAATGGCTGACTGGGAGAAGGAAAGGTTATCCCCCCTTGATAGTTTTCAGAGACACGTCATTTTCTATACTAGATTTGTGGACGACCTGTTCCTCTTGTGGAAAGGGACAGATGCTGAGCTATTAAGTTTTTTTGATGAGGTGAACTCTCTGACATAATTTTTGAATTTTACAATAGAATTTTCAGATGACTGGATAGCCTTTTTGGATGTTTATATAGAAAGGCTACCTAATGGCCTATTGAACACAGGGGTATATAGGAAAGCTTGTTATAAGAATACGCTCCTACATAGAGAGAGCATGCACCCCCATTTTGTTTTTAGAAATATAGTAAGGGGACAAGCCATCCGAGCCTCACGTTTGAATCCATCTGACTTAGGGTTTGAAAATGAGTTGTCTGACTTAAAGGAAAGACTAATACTTAGATCTTTTTGCCCTTCTGAAGTTAATATAGGCTTTGAAGGAGTGCATTTATTGAGGAACAATAGTGCAAGTCCATATTCTCTGACAGAGGAATTACAAGTAGTGCACCATTAATTACAGCTAATAACTCCTGTGCATGGAATTCTGTAGTTAAGCTTTCTGTGAGTTATACACAGGATATAAGTAAAGTGAGGGATATTTTTGAAAGGAATTGGGGAGTATTGTTGGTGGATCAACAGTTAAGAGATATAGTTGGAGTGAAACCCCACTTTCTATATAGGAATAGAATGAACTTACAGAGGATGTTATGTTATCTTAAGAACCATACACAGGTATCTAATGATTTTAATGTAGAGGGTACGAGACCATGTAATAACTGTAATTTATGTGATTACATATGTACTGATCCCCACTTTATACACCCTGTTATGCACAAGCACTTTGAATTTAGATCAGCAGCTACCTGCAATATACAACACGTTGTTTACTTAGCTTGGTGTACAGCCTGCACATCATTTTATGTAGGCAAAACAGACAGGTGTTTACGTGAGAGGATGAGAGAACATATATATAACATATGAATACAGTCTACTACCAATGCTTTATCCAGACATGTTTTGGACACTAGTACTCAACATAATTTTAAGTTTCAGGTTATTCACATTAACAAACCTAGCAACAGGGGAGGAGATGTAAGGAACTGCACTGAGAGAAATTAAATTCAGTGGATCATTAGGCTCAGGGCAGATCTGAAACCCGGGCTTAATGATAAAGTTTTGATCAAACCAGTTTTAAGAAATAGAAAGTTAGTTATTAAATAAAAGCTTTATGAATTGGTCAGTACTTAATGTTATTTTAAATGGTTTTTAATGTTTTTTAATGTTTTTAATAAAGTTGAAAGTTCATAGTTTGTTTAATGATAGGAAGTGATGTCATGAGTTGTTCAGTATATAAGAAGTGCTTTTTTGAGAGATGTTTTAAGGTCTGAAGAAGCCCATGATGGTGAAAGCGCTAACCTATTTGTTCTGTCACAAATAAACTTAGAACTTTGAAGATATATATATCGTGTTTGGTGCCTACCAGTGATTTCGTATTACGTTTATGTGGATTTATTTGGACAGCCTTGGAGCGCTCCTGTACTTGTTTCTTGCCCCTTTGTTTATTTTTTCAAGTTTTGGGAGCGTTTACACACTGGTCACTATCGTTGGATTTTTACTTTTATTAATGAGTTAATTTGCTTAGCTTTTTGGAGTGTATGGTATACAGATCCTACACTTAAACTTGTTACATGTAGAATAAATACATATGCTGGTCATTTTTAAAGAAATGCATTTAAGGGATAGAAGTATTTTATGTTTTCATATTTTTTATAGCTCACTTGATGCTATCCTTATGAATTTTGGGCAACCAGCTTCATAATTTGACCTTTTGTTCTGACTCCAGAACTGTTCTCAGCATTGCTCCTATCATTCTAGGTTTAGCCTAGCAGTGTGTGTGTGTGTGTGTGTGTGTGTGTGTGTGTGTGTGTGTGTGTGTGTGTGTGTTCTTTCCTTCTTTTCAAGATGCATTTGTCTTATTTTAGCAAGCTGGGTAGTCTACAAGATGACATTTGAGAGCCCTCTGTGGTCTAAGCATGATGCTAGATTCTGGTGCTTCCAGGTACTGCTTTGACTAGCCCCAGATTACATAAATTAAGAGTGTGTTGCTTCTTTCAGCTCTGTGTTTGGTTCTCAGAATGTTACTGACTTAGAACTAGCCTGTAGTCCCTCCAGCAGGACAAGCCTGCAGTTGTTTGTGCCCAGACTTCTCTCCCTGAGGAAGTAGAATATATTGTTGGCTGATTAGCCCTTTTTCTCCAGAATATCCTGCGACAATGAGCCATTGGGTGTTGAGGTGGGCATCATGGTCTCATGCCAGTGTGTCCGCTAGGTCCAGAAACATAAGAGTTTTAGATGATAAGCTCTGCAGCATTCTTCTTCTTCTTTCGGCTTTTCCTGGTTAGGTGTCGCCACAGCGGAACTCCGACCCGCTAATAATTAGCAGTAGAGTTTTACGGTGTCGAGGTGCCAGCTCAATGCACAACCTTCAACAAAGGCATGCCCATTCACGCATGTCTTTTGAATGCCACTCGACCGCGGGGAAGACATGCAGACTCCTTATTTTAGTGTAAAATACATTTTTGAGTACAACCTTGCCCAAAGAATTCCATTATCTTTATGAGTTTCCAATTAGCTCACCCTCATGACACAGTGTCCCTTGTTTCTCCAAAAAGGAGATTTCCAAAACTGAAACACATACTGGATTCCCATACGGAGCACTGGAAGCAAATTTACCAGTAGTAGACCATTGTCTAACAAATAATAGGCTGCTGGCTAGTAAGAGGCTTTGGTGAGAAGAAAGAAAGAAACATGCAAATTATTGATTGTAGGTTTAAATAAGATGTTAAAAGATACATTAAGCTTCACTACCAAGCTCTCTATGTGCTTGCTTGACACTGACCATGCACCCTCCTCCCTTATGAGCTCCATGATGGCAGTCTAACTTCTATACTGGAGGTATACCTGTGCTCCTTTTCTAAGTAAATTCAATAGAGTGCCGAATCATCCAGAGAGTAACAAGGCAGGAAAACATGTTAACACACCACCATAGAGTTTGTTGTAAACTACCCAATATCGCGTTACCCCTAATTACACACCTCAATAAGCTTGGATAAAATTACAGACAAATGCCTAAAAGAAAGGGAAAGAAATCCCACATTCATAGCCAAGCAAAATAAAAATTATTACACCATCATTTTATTTATCTAGTAAAGGGACCTCACAAATTTTTTAACCACAGTTATATACCAAAATCCCTCGACCATGCAATTACGAACAATCAAACATTTCCACCACAATGACACAAAAACGATTCCAGTAATAGACATTTGTGGATTCAAAATGGCAAGGCACAATCAGAATGGCTTTGATGCAAAGTGGAATGACCACATGGTTGGCCCTCTGTACTCTTTAAGCCACCTTGAACTAGACATTCACTCTTCTAACCCCTGTTTTATATAATACCCTTCCATTAACCTTTTGTTGCACACTGGCACACTCACCATCATCCACTGACATAAGTGAGCTTTTTAAGGACATGTACCAAGTGAATCCGTCTACACCATATCACTCTACCAGCCACTTCAAAGTGCCCTCCTCACATTGACTAACTCAATACCACTTTAACTCCACCTTCAGCCTCCTTGAGTAGCTATCCCCATGAGAAATTGCATGGGCTGCTGTTCCCACACTGTCTGTCCTCAAAATAGTTTAGATAAACAGAAATACATATGTTAGAATGCAACGAGACAATGGCTCCCAATCAATGTGATGTTGTGATTTTCTAGTTTTTAATTGTTTATTTTTTTAATCTAAGACATTGGCCAGCCATTTATTCTAGGACTGATTAACTAACATGGAATTCACGGACTGCATGTATTGTAAGGCAGATCTGAGGAAGACATAACAAAAGTGCCACAGATCTTGGTTGACCACCCATCTACTCCATCTGAGTGATAACAAAAAGAATATATATATATATATATATATATATATACTCACACACATATATATATATATGTATATATATATATATATATATATATATATATATATACACACACACACACATATATATATATATGTGTATATATATATATCTATATATATATATATACACACACACACACATATATATATATATATATATATATATATATATACACATATATATATATATATATATATATATATATATGTAAAATAAATTAAATTAATAAATATAAATAAACTGTGTTTTAGCAGATCAAGTGAGGCTTTTAAACAGGGACCTGTAAGTTATTTTGACTAACTGTATAAAGAAGGCTAACAAACTTTGCCTGAACACTACGATGATATGCGAAAATACAAATACTTGTAATAGATGTGAATGTAACATTATCTAATTGCAACTTACCCCCAAACACACAGGGTTATGGCCACCATGACAACATGGGCATTTCAATAACCTAAACCTGCCCCAATCATGCCCTAAATAATGTAATGGGAGGTGACTAACCCTGGACCCACCCACCAAATTTGTAATAAAAAGCTCTGTCTAAACCATTTGTACTCAGTCAACTAAGCAGCACTCATCTGCCAATAAAGGATTTTCCACTTCTTAAAGGAACTGAATACTTGTCTTTATTACAACTTAGCTTAATTACTACAAAATAACCTTTCACAGGTACCCGGACAAGAAACAACATTGTGGCAAAAAGAACCCCAGGACCACACGAGAAGGAGGCCACTATCACAGCAGAGGATACTCTCCCTTGAGCATCTCACGACCAGAAGACTCACCCTAGAAATTTGTTCCTCACTCAGGCAAGTGAATACTTGTATTTGTATGTTTAGCCTTCAGTTACTATTAGAGAAACTGAGGAGTCCTACTTGTGACCATTCAGACTTGGACTGGGCTGTTACTTTTTTACTTTTTTTATATATAAAAAATATAGAAATGTGTTAGGACAGGAAAAGATGGAGATAGAATGGACTAATAGACAAGGCTAAACAGTCCTTTATGAGGGTGTCATACTGGTCCTCTGTCTATTACTGACAAAAGATAATAGTGGAAAAGAAACCATCCATTCATTCCTGTTATGATAGCAGGGTAAAGGTGTCAGACAAAAGATGGTGGGCTGGTTAGGTGAGATGAGTTAAATGCTTGTTGACTCAGAGATGGTGACTGCACTAGGGGTTTTTAAAGAATTTCCTGTTTTCCCCACAAAGGGGTTCTGGTTTTAACCTTTCTCAACAGGAAACAGAGGTTTAGCAGTCGTATAGGTGCAGTATGTCAGACTTGGAATGTATAGATCTGGGTGACCAGGAGGTAATAAATGCATAAATGCTTTGCTCCTTCTTCCAGTGTGGATGTTGTCACCTGTAGTCCTCTTTAGGTGGAAAAATTTGCTTTCCTTTGGAGAAGGGGTTTTCCCAAGATGGTTTATGATAAGGCTACTCTTTGGAGCAGGGGTTCCTTCAGTTAGTTTCTTTAGGGAAGGGGGGGGGTTAGTATTTATTTTTATAAAGACTTCTTTCATAGCAGGGGTTCCACATATTTATTTTTTCCCCATTTATTTATGCAATAAGGGTTTCCTTTGGTGCAGGGCCTCTCACAGTTCTAATTTAACATATTTAGTGGTTGGGGTATCTAAAGGTTTAATACATTTGTGTTGAGGCCATAGAGAATGACCAGTGGCTTAATGGACTGATGCAACTGAGTATTTTCCAGCTGGACTTGTTATGTACATCCTTTAAATGTTTGGCAAAATAATCCAGTTTTAATGGTGACAAAGTCCCCATTTTCATCCCATAAGATGTATGTTTAAGTAAATTCTTATTTTTCTTATTTTACAACAAATGACCAGGCAAGAAGATTCATTTTTTTATTTTTTATGATGCACTGCATCATTTGATATTATGATGATAGGTGATCACATATTATTTATCTATTGCTGCTGGTGCTGTATTTTCTGCTTTAAATCATAAAACATCAATGAATGGGCCAAGACAGACATATAGACAGTCCATCTGTCAAACGAGGGTGCCTACTTTTCAATGCCTGAGCCTCAAATAACACAGCCACTGCTGAATCTGTCTCAATGCCATTCCAGAATTTTAGGTGTTTTGTTTCTGTTGATCCAGAAAATAGTTCTTTTGATTGAGAGTAAAGAATAAAACCTGGTGTCTAGCATCACAAAATCATTGGAGGTCAACAGACAGTTTATTTGTTGGTGAGTAGTCTATAGGTTGTCTTTTTGTGACCACAGTGGCTTTAAATTTGGAGTAATCAAGTGGAAGCTGGAAGTTCAAATTCTAGATTTAGTAAGTAATGTATGTTTAGTTTTCTATGACATTATAAATAATATTCTTGTTCTATACAATTTAATAAAAAAATTTAAGCAAAAAAATTATATATTTAGTTCTTCTCTTCAGAAGTGGAACCATACTGTGGAAGGATGTTGTTCATGTTGCCTCATCCTTTGAGTCAGAAGCACCTGGTTCCATTAGACTTTGTTCACGTTACCTGTCATTTTAGTATTTTGAAAGAACGTCCATGCTATATTTTGAGAGGTTGCCTGAAATTCTCTGTCTGGAAGATATATGCAAACAAACTGAAGCAGTATTCACACGGTTAAAAGACATCCATATCAAGCATATCCAGCCTTGGTCTTTTTAACACCCTTTTTTTTTGTTTATGGTTTTATTATTTCACCATGAAGGTACATATGTCATCATCCATATCCAACGTTCATGAATGACTGGACATTAAACCTAAGCCTCTTTGCAGGTTTATAAGACATACCTGAGAGATACATTCCTGTTTTGGCTGTGTAATAGGAATCCTTTCTCTCCCAAGCCCATTTTATTTTAGGGAATTCGCCCTTACTAACTTTGAACCAGTTAATTCTGCAGATCTTGAGTTTTTGTCTTTGAATATGTTAGTTTCTGTTATCTGTGATTTTGGTCAGGAGGGAGTCTGTCACTCATCTTGTTTCCCAATAGGCAGGGTAGTTTGTTTACATGCTTTATTACACAGAAACACATCAGGATGGACAGCAGCAGTACAAAATAGAAACAAACTGATTAACTGACAGACTATACAGACATACATGCTTACATCTCAACAGCTTACTCCAAAATGGCAGTCAGGCTCGCACGTGCTCAGTATTTATACACTTGTGCAAGCCCCTAAAAAGCTTCTTAAAGGTGTACATATATATTGATCTACATCCCCCCTTTTAAATGAGTTGCCCACGATATAATGATATAATGATTTTTTTGTTAAATTTGTTTTTTTTGTCAATTTTGTTTCTAATTTCTATTACTTGTTGTGATAATTTGTATGTAAGCTTAGACTGGAACTTTTCTCCCCAGGCCTCCGCTGAAAATGGGCACTGTCCCAGTTGGACCATCCTGGTAAACCAATGTAAAATAAAATAAATAAGTAAATAAATAATGACATTTTAAAAGAAACATGCAATGGCATAGACAATAAAAAATAAACACAACATTTATGTCCTTATGTCCAAGTTGCCGTGTATCTGGAACATGGTCTGGAAATGCGACCTGATCTAGTGCTATAACAATACGAACTGGGTTTAGCAACAGGGACAGTCATTGGTAAACAACTTGCTTCAGGAGTTTCTGGATTCTTCTCGGGAACATGGATATTTACTGGATTTCTGGATAACTCACTCTGAGATATAGAGTCTTTCTCACAGGTATGATACTGCAATACAGACTCAGACACCAGGATTAAATGTTTCTGATTCCACCTAAATTCTGCTACTAGTGATTCTACAATGTATGATCTCTGCTCTGGACATATACTTTTCATGATATCAGTCCAATCAAAATCTTTTGTCGTTTGCATCCTCACTATCTCCCCTTCTCATAATGGATTGAGTAGTTTGCTGGTCTTATCATAATAGGACTCCTGAGATAAGCGCTTCTTCAACAGATGGGATTTCACCGATCTGTTGTTCTTGACACATGGAACCAATAATGAGCTACTAATTGGTAGTGTGGTTTTAGTTTGTCTCAACAGAAGTCTCTTTGCAGGTGAACCAAAATGTTTATCATGAGGAACATTTCTGAAATTCAAGAGATTCAAGAAAACATCATTATTGTCTCATTTTGACTTCTCTAGTAATTGTTTTGCACTTTGAACTGCACATTTTGCCAAACCATTTGACTGCGGGTACTCAGGACTACTCATGACATAAGTAAAGTCCCACTCTTCAGCAAATCTTTTGAATTTGAACTGCTGGCTTGTAAACTGTGTACCATTGTTAGAAATAACTTTGTATTGACTACCATGGACTGCAAAATGACACTTCATATAGTGATGACAGTACTGGACTCTAGATTAGGAAGTAGATCAATCTCAAACCAATTAGAATAAGAGTCTGCTAACAACAAGTAATGTTGATCATTCTACTCAAAAAGGTCTGTAGCTACTGTTGACCAAGGTAGTTCAGTAATCTGGTTTAGCTGAAGTGGTTCTTTCTGTTGAAGTGGCTTAGTACTATTAGATACAGAACAAGATGAAAGTACTCTCTCAATATCCTATGACATAGAAGGCTAAAATACTAGTCCTCTTGGCCTACTTTTGGTAGAATCAGCTCCTGGGTGGCCATGATGCAAAATAGTAGGATACCCTTGTTATAAGGACTTTGGAACAATTACTTTTGTTCCTTTCATGAAGATATCATTGTCAAACAAAATCTCATCTCTGTAAGGAAACATAAGGTTGCACTTCTACTGGTAAACAAGATTGCTCCGAAGGCCATCCTTGACTGATAAAGTGGTTGAGCTTCTGAAATATTAGATTTGAAGCTGTATGACTTCTAAACTCATCAAGATGTGTAGAAGAAAATTTTCTCACTTCCATAACTTCAAAATCAAGTTTCTCATTTTCATGCTGTTCAGTGGTATTTCTGGGTGATCTGGATAAAGTATCAGCAAGATAAAGAAGTTTGCTTTTCATGTAGACAGGATTGAAATGATACTTTTGCATCATGCGTTGTAATCTGGCCGGAGCTGTGTGCATAGGCTTTCTCAAAATAGTGAATAGAGGTTGCTGATCTGTTTCAATCTGGATAGGTCTACCATAAATATATTCATAGAACGTCGAACATGCAAACACAATTGCCAAGAGTTCTTTCTCTATTTACACACAGTGCATTTCAGTTTGGGTCAGAGATTTGGGTGCATAGCTTACTAGTGTACTCTCTTGAAGAATGACTGCACCAAGACTAAATTCTGAAGCATCACAAGAAAGAGTAACTGGTTTGTGAACATCATAGTATCTGAGAGCTGGTAAACTGGCAATTCTCTTATTCAGGACATCAAATGCTCTCTGGTGGTGTTCTAACCATAACCGGGATACATCTTTGTGTGTCAGCTCTCTAAACAGTGCTGAAAGTTGGCTCAAATCTGAAATGAACTTGCCTAGGTAGTTAACCATGCCAAGAAAACATTGTAGGGCTTGAACATTGTCTGGAGCTGGCATCTCGAGAATTGCTATTTGCTTGGAACAATCTGGTTGCAAGTCTGAACTGGTAAATAAGTGACCAACATAAGTAACTTGTAGTAGCCTGAACTTGCACTTCTGAGGATTCAGATTAAGATTCACTTGATGTGCTCTTTCCAGAACTTTCTTGAGGTTTCTGTCATGCTCAGCTTCACCATTAACTCCTACTAGAATATCATCTATAATAGCACACGGATACCCAGAAAAAATGTGCTCCATTGCACGCTGGAAGACTTCACTGGCAGAACTGAGCCCAAATGGAGTACTGAAAGTAGTTAGCAATTTGTCAAGCAAAATTTGCCAAAATGAACACTTTGCATCCAAGACAGAAAAAACAGTGGCATTTGGCATAAGAGCTGCAACTTCTTTGACTGTATGCATTGGATGATTAGGTCTTTTCAGTGCCTTGTTCAAATCTTGTGGATCAATACATATTCTGATATCATCTGAGCCTTTCCTATGAGCTACAACCATGGAAGATACCCATCCAGTTGGTTCTTCATCTGGACAAATTACACCTTGCTGCACCATTTCATCTAGCTCAGTCTTGACTCTGTTCTGCATAGCTACTGGAACTTTCTGGGTTGGCCTGACAACTGGACTGACTTCAGGGTCTAACCTCATGGAATACACAGTTGGGAGTTTTCCTAGTTTGTCTTTGAAAAGATCAGGATAGGTAGAAAAAATAGACTTGGTGAAATTAGAGCAATGGTCTTTTAAACTAACATGGTGGACTTCCTTATTAAATGAAAGCAGTCTCATTTTCAAATTGTCTCTGAGGCCTAATAATGAATGGACGTGCCTTTTGACAAAGTAAAATTGCAAGTCATAGCTGCTCCCAGCAGAGTAACATGAAAGTACTACTGAACCTTTGGTTTGAATTTCTTCACCACCATAAGCAACAAGATTAGCACACTTTGCCAAATCAAGCTTCTCATAAGCACATACCCTAGCAAATGTTTCTGCTGACATAACATTGCACTTTGAACCTGTGTCAAATTTGAGATCTATGGGTCTTCCATTTATCTGGACAGTACAAAATACTTCATTCTTTGCACATAATTCTACTGCATTAACTGTTTCATTAAGCACAGACACACCATCAACATAAAAAGTAGGGTCACAGCTTTTTAATTGATCAACTTGTCTCTTTGAATATTCTCTTTTAATAAAAGATTGCCCCTTATGTGATTTACAAAACATTTTGAAATTATTCCACTTATTGCATTTGTGACATTGCTGACCAAAAGCTAAACACTTTTCTCTTTTGGGCTCATGATTTGCACCACAGTTATGACAGTTGACTATGAAACTGGGTATAGGCACCTTTTCTGAGTTTGCTGACTCAGTCTTGTGCTTCACTGAAATTGTGCATACCCTGGAGTTTGATGAAAAGGTACGGGGTTTCCCAGTGACTGTTGCCGGACTTACAGTTGCTGCCATGTGCTTGAGCCTGTTTCTTTTAACCATGTGCTGCTTGCTATCAGCATGAGCACTAGAAGATACAGGAAGCATGCATTTCTCATTTGTGAGCATATTTGTGTGCTTTTCTGTAAGATCATATATCTGACAAATCTCAATGGCCTTATTCAAAGTTAAGTCACTGTCATAAAGTAACATCTTTCTCAAAGTATCATCTCTAATACCACACACAAGTCTGTCTTTTATCAACTCATTCCTTAAATCACCAAATCTGCACATTTTGGCTTTGTTTCTCATGTCAATTATATATGCTGCAAACGTTTCCCCAGGTTTTTGATCTCTTGTGTAAAATAAGTGCCTTTCGATTGTAATATTCATTTGAGGGTTACACATTTCTCTAAATGTATGTTTTAAGCACTCGCAGTCTTCCATTGACTCAGCTGGTACAACTATATGGCGGTTTCCCCCTTCTCTGCAAATACAGCAGGTGCATACATAAATGAACGCTGTCTTTATATAGCTAATGAAACAGGCAGATTAAGCAGAATAAATGCCTTTGTACAGTCCCCTTTATCAGAAAATGCAGCTTGTATTTTGAAGCATATTATTTAATAATAAATGCTAATAGAATTCTAAGAGTGGTTAACTTTGATAGATCTAGTCCCAAATGGTCACCCAAGTGGTTGATTCTGAATTATAAACATGTTACTGGACTGGGTATTAATTGTAAGGCATTACCCTTTTTAAATAAAGATACCCTTAAAATGTACGCTCTGATGGAACATATCAGAGTATATATAATATCAATACAAAATCTGTTTAACTCACTAAATCTCCTACAATATATGATGACTTTTCAACCATTTCATAAGAACCCAAATTTGAAAATTGGTAATCAGCTGATAGATCTTAAAAAATTCCCACTTTTAAGTGATTTAACCATACTTGATTTATATCCCTTCCTTGGTATCTCAATACACGACATGTTAAGAGAGATGAATCTCCCTAACTCGTATTTAATTATAATGAGACAGCTAAAGGATCTATCAATAAGTTATTTTAGTAATAGTAATTTTAAAATTAAAGAAGAAGATTCAAACATTTGCCTAAACTTATGGCAAACTCTTACGAAGGACTATAAATATATAACGGCTTCATATAATTTGATAAAAGATGTGAAATATAATAACCAAATACTTTTATCCAAATACTGGAAGGAGAAATTGTTAATGATTGAAGATAATAAAATAGTGAAAGCAATTAATTTAACCTTAAAATCAGTATCTCTTCAAAAGTTATTATTTACTCAGTTGATGATATTTAATAATGCGTATTACACTCATCTCACTCTTTATAAATTCAACTCTAAAAACTCACCTAAATGCCCATATTGTATAGACCAAATGGCTGATCTTTTACACATGTTCTGGAGTTGTAAATGTATTTTCAAACTTTGGAATTCTTTAAAAATTCAGTTACAAAAAATGGGATATCAACAGTCTACACTTTCTTGGGAGTTTATGATTCTTCATATTCCTCCGATTAATTTGGATAGTTCCCAAAGGATCATACTCATAAATATTTTCCTGTTAATGAAGCTGTATATAGCAACAAATTGGCTGAACCCATCCCAGACTTCATGGGAAAACTTCAAGAGTGTAGCGATAAAACATATTTTAGTGCATAAATTACTAATTAAAGATCATAAGAAAAGTATAAATAACATAAAAATATGGGAGCAAATCTTTAATATTGTGTTAGCTTAAGGTTCCAATCCACTTTTCTCCGGGAAGTACATACTAAATATGGAGCTTAGTATAGATAAGCCTTATATTGATACTAGATTTTTATTTTCTCTTCATTTAATACCTATCTAGAAGTTTATATTAATGTATAATGACTTTATGTAACTGTTGGAAGCATTCATGTATATATTGTAAATATGTTGTGGTATTGTATTAACACTTGGAAAAGAATAAAGACTTATTATTGAAAAAAAAAAAAAGAAAATGCAGCTTGTATGAAACTATTGTACTCTTGCTCAAACACTCTCCAGTTCTCTGCAACATTAATGTCAAACACAAGTGGACCAGGTTTTCAAAATCCGTCTGCCATGCCAACAAAGTATACTCAAACACCCTGAAAAAAATGACCCTTGCAATTATATACAAACATGCACACACAGCCAGTACTTGTAAGAACATCCAAACTCACAAAAAACTCTTTGAGATACTGTACTTTATAAAATATGCATTGAGATGGCTGTACTTTGTGAAATAACTGTACTGTAATACTGCATAATCATGCTCTGTATACTTTGGATATCTTGAATATCTTTAAATAATGCAAAAAGTATATGCTGTAAGCTACTTTCATTTTATGCAATTTGGACTTTATTTCAAACATTTTCAATAGTTATTTGAGTAGTTTTTCAATATGACGCAGTTTCAGACATTTCTATTTACTTAGAAATTCATTTAGAGCATTCTGAGTGCTTCACTGTATATTTTGTGAATAAGAAACCATTTAAGTAAGTAAGCTTTCATCCCTGAAATACATTTCTGACCTATTTTTGTGAGTTAAACATGCAGTAGTGATGATCCCCTCTTGTATATTCCTCCACCTTTAACTGAGTGCTTTCTCGGTCCAGAATCTGGATTTCTGGATCCCATTCTGACATCATGTTGCTTGTCTTGTTTGCCATTAAAGATGAACAGGTGGGGTAGTTTGTTTACATGCTTTATTACACAGAAACATATCAGGCTAGATAGCAGCAGCAGAAAATATAAACAAACAGATTACCTGACAGACTGCACAGACATACTTGGTTACATCTCAACAGCTTACTACAAAATGGCAATCAGGCTTGCACTTGCTCAGTATTTATACACTCGTGCAAGCCCCTAGAAACCTTCTTAAATGTGTATATATATATATATATATATATATATATATATATATATATATATATATATATATATTGATCTACAGGGTCAGAAATATTAGCCTTGTTAGTTCAACCTCTATCCCAGCTATCTGGAATTTTTTAATAATTCATTTGTGAATATTGATATGATTTCTACAGAACTGTATGTTATGCACTGAGCTAAAATGTAACCACAGCATGCCCTGCTGACTTAGAACAGAAATGCATATAAACTATATACCTGTGCAAATGTATGTTTTATCAGTAAAAACTAGAACATAAAAGAGTTAACTTGCAAAACTTGAAGAAAATAAGTTGAAATTAAATTGCTTTATAATTGTGCTATAAATGTTCTCTGTCAGTTTCACTGTAGCAGACACAATGTCTAGAGCTAGACGTTTTTGTATTGTCTTGAAAGAGAAGTAATTATTAGGTTTAAAATGTAAAAGTGCTTTATTGTTTTACAACTTCCAAGATCTGCAAACATCTGAGCGATATGTATTTTTTCACACAGAGATGTTGAATTCTGTTAGTTTCTGTTTTAGTCTGGGAACTGAAGACATGTGACAAAAGGTGATGTCATCAAAGTTAACCCAGCAGTAATATTTGATACTGGTTTAAGAACTCTCTCAGAGAGAGACTGTGCATTTTGTATTTTGTCTTGGACCTAGCAAGAATATCCACTCATCATCACCATCTGCACTTGCCTTGATGTAAGTAAGTTTCTAGGGCATAGTAACTCTTTTTAGATATAGTTAGGAATATAGTAAAGATTAGTTTAGATGTTTTCTGTATTTATTTAAGACTGTCCTGCAGTGTTGTTTTAAATATTTCCTGTGATTTTTGAACTCTGAAATTACTGTGTTGAGTTACCGAGTATTGTCTTGTTCTTTTATTATTTAGTATTGAATATATTTAAACCTAACTTTGTGGATGATATTTGTGAGAAATACTTAAGCTCTTAGAGTGTTTCCATATATATTTGGTGACACTGTACAGGCCATTCCTAAATAGCCTTGCAAATCTTGGTCAGACTACCATTTGGATTAATAGTAACATTACACAGTAGGATTGGACACCCTTTGGTAAGGACTTTAAATAGCTGATAAGTAGTGGCTGGTGATAGCTGAAACTACCTTATAGTCTGGGCAGAAGGGGGCATATATAGTAAACCTGTGCCAGCCTTCCCCAGGTGTGTGTGTGTGTTTGTATATAAGTCAAATCTCAAAGCGTGTGTGTGTGTGTGTGTGTGTGTGTGTGTGTGTGTGTGTGTGTGTGTGTGTGTGTGTCAGCTACTTCAGTAGGGACACAAAGCACTGGTTGGACAGAGAGGGTGCTGGAGGTCTTAGCTTGGCCACTCAGTTGAGATCTCAACTCTATAGCTCTGCCAGTGGGGAATCTTATTGGGGATCTGGAGAAAGAGGGAGAAACCAGCCCCAGATTGACTGTGGTCTCTGTGTGCTCTTAAAGGAAATTGCACTTTACTGTGTGTGTACTTGTCATCCTCCCAGTGTGTACATCTGCCACTGTTGCCATTGGTGAGGATTGAGGCTCCTTGATTACTGATCCAGTGATGGGGTGTCACAGTCATCATAAAGATAACCTCTTACTCATTAACAAGTTTGCACCCATCTCTGACCTGAATTGACATACTCAGTTATATTTTCCCAGATGACATAACTGCAGGTGACCTACCTCATGCACATATTGGATATGCACAGGTAACTAAATTGTAAAATCATGAAGACAGTGTTTTTTTCAGGAACAATAAAAATTAACTCTTTCTCTCCAACAGAAAAGTGGAGAATGAAGGTCATTGTCCAATGCACTGTAAATGGATTGTGAATTACATTATGTTTTGGTATAATAGACATTACGAAGTACTACCTCATGTTCTGTAAGCCTATCCTACTAGAGTGACCATTTTTTAGAAAGCTCTAGTCTTCAATGTCTCCTTGGATAAGATTTTTGTGTCTGAATTTGTCTACCTTTGCAACCTTTCCAAACATTACACATTGAATTCAGCTTCTAAATTCACACCTTCCTTTGTCTTGGCTTCCCAGAGTGCTGGCTTATTGAGTACTTCCAATGAGGATGTCCATCGGTCTGCTTATGACTCTGCCTAAATGTCTTGCAGTCAATGCATCTGAAACTGATACTGCAGCTGTTGTGGTGAGGTCCTTACCACAACAGTGAAGTCTTGATATGTAAGATCTCCATTCCCTGTAATATTGTTCATTTCTATGTGTGGTTTATGAGCCAATTTCCTTGCCCTTTGCAACATGCCAGGAAAGGCAAGGAAGCCAGGTCAAGAACTGTGTCAAGTACCAGGGGCCAAGCTTGGCACAAAGGGGATGAGCAGAGAAATACTAGAAGATAAAATCAACTGGTGGCACACTCAGTGTTGGTGTTGGAAAATCAGAAAGTTGTGTTTTCTATTCTTACACCAGGAAGTTGGATTAATTTTCCAGCACTGACACTACAGTGCGGCATGAGGAAGATGCTGCACTCCAGGTATACTGTCCTTCGGATGAGATGTTAAACTGAGGTACCATTTGCCTGAGCTGCTTGCAACTGGTGTGAATGTAACAGATCACGTGGCATTTTTTGAAAAAAAGAGTTGGAGTTTTATATGTTTATTGCAACAAATACCAACGTACATCAACTTTAGCTTATTTCAAGCTGTGTAAAAAAATAATCCTCATGCACACAGAATAAAAATCCAGGACTATGTTCTACAAAAGCTTTACACATTGAGCACTCTGTAGTCTCTGTAATACATACATCCAAATTAATAATTCTTTCATAGAAGCATATTTATACCAAATTACACCATAAAAATTAAATCACCAGTTGCATCACCAACACATACCCCGATTTGTGATTCTTTGGTTTGTAAGTTTTCTCAGAAGGAAATGAAAGTCTTACATTCCATAACTTATATTCAATTGTTTCCAACTGACTGGCAATTGTTTATATAAAAGAGCAGCATTCACTGGTAGTTTGATATGTCTCAACCTCCATATAAAATCTTGCAAAGATTTATATTTCTCACACCATTTCAATTCATGATGTAAACTTTGACCTATTCAGTTATTCAAATGTTCCCAATAAGGTTCAAAGAAACATGTCCTCATTACTGTCTCTACCTATTTGAACCTTCCTTGGGAAATCATTTCAAAACTGACCTTCCATTGCTTTACTTTTTTTAATAAACCTTTCATCTCACCATTGGCTGAGCTCAATAACTTAAAATGTTCATTTATTTTCCATCTATACAGTGACTTTCAATGATGTGATAAAAACAAACCAAAAAAGGATCACTGACTAATTTCAACAATGTCTTATAAACATAGCATAATATTGTAACACTGGCCAAATCATTTACAATACCACATCTTTCTTAATTCTATACAAACTCTCCCCTTGATTGGAATTAGTCTGGAGCCCCACATTCCTGAAAAACAGCCCTTAATTGAACTTTCAGGTTTACCTGGCAAAATATATACTCTTGCTAAGTAACATCCCAAAGAAAATGTATATATTTCAACAAATACATTTTCTAATCAAAACTCATAGGAAGCAATTGCCATTTTATATTTTATTTTGCATTTCCTATAAAATAATACTCCACAACCCCTCTGGTTTTGACACAAGAAAAAATATTCCAAAACATTCAATGAATTTAAATCAAAATATATTCCTTCCACCACTCAACTGAAACCAAAACCCCTTACTTAAAAAATGTTTATACACAATAAACACAGTTTAGCAGTAACACTTTTCAAAATTTAATTTAAAACTTTGCAAAGAATCTGCATGTATCAACAAATCACCCACATAAATTAATAACAAAGGATAAGACCTAGTGGTTCTTTTGATTCATGTTTAATGTAATATATAACTTGATTCATGTATGTCCTAAATAATACCATACTTAATGGACATCCCTACCAAATCCCTTGCCATAAGGTAACCTCTTTCCTTACAATTCCATTCATAACTGATTTAATAAGTAAATTTAAATGCACTTCTCCAAACCATGAAGCAAATCTATTTCTATGTTTGAGCTACTAAGAGTATGTTTGAATAATTCATGACACACTGAATCATATGCTTTAGTAAAATTTAAGTGACGTAAAGAAAAAAAAAACACTCCTCCTCTTGCTTGAAAAGTCTCAAATGTCTTTAACTACTCATAATATTTATGTCATCCCAACAGACCCTATTAATCCTTGTATTTCAGATTTATTTAATATTTATTTATTTATTTAACATTTGTTTACCTGGGAAGTCAAACTGGGCTAGTTGCCAATTTTCAGCAGAGGCTCGGGAAGAAAAGCTCCACATAAAACCGCATACGGACACATGGTATCAGACTACAATAGTGAACAGAAACAGGAAAAATATACAGAAATCATTGAAATTAAGCATTCTATACAATGGAATTGCAATTCAACAATGTTTGTACAAATATATTTGACAATTTACAATACAATTTTTTTGCCAAAAGTTCTGTTTGCAACATAGATATATGTGGAACAAGAACAATGGTGTGGGAGAAAGTGAAGAGGTGTCAAATAGGTTCAGCCTGGAGAGGAGCAGGAGCATAGCCAGTTGTCATTTAAATGGATCTTTAGCAGGTTTTTGAATTGTGCTGGGTTGGTTGTGTTTAGTATGTTCTGAGGGATAGAGTTCCATGTTTTGGAGATGTTATTAGAATAAAGCGATTCTCCATTGCTGGATTTTGTAACTCTTAATAGTAGTTTTTCAGAGGATCTGTTGAGGTGGGTTTAAACTAGGTTGTGTAAGTCTGGATATTTGTCAGGTAGGTATACTGTAGAGTGGGTTAGGGTAAGCTAGTTAGATGTTTGGAAGTTCTAGCCATTTGAATTGTTTTAGAGGAAGGAGTCGGAGGATGGCATAATGGTTAAGGTGTTTGCCTTACAAACACATGGTGCAGTATTTGATTCTCAGTTGGGGTAATTGGCTAGGCTTAAAAAATGCCCAACAAGGGCAGTTAGCCTAGTACTAGTCTATGAACCTATGAAGACAGTGGTGGGTTCTATAGGGCAGATTGGCTGCAAATCTGGCTATCTTGTGGTAGCATGACTGAAATGTATTTAGGTCAGTTTTCTTGAGGTTTGTGAGTATAGGGGAGGCATAAAGTAAGGTGGCTACCAGGTGGGTCCTGGCAATTGCTTGTCTGGAAGAGATGATTAAGTAAGGTTTTATTGTATAAAGAGAACCTAATTTGATGTAGGTGTTTTTGATTGCATGTGATATGTGCTTGTTGAATTTTAACTTATCATAAGTAGTGATACCTAATACAAGTGGTGTGTGATTGGATGAGGTAATTTTAAAATCCTGGTTAAGGGAGTTTGTTTTGTGAAAGTTGTTGGGGAAAAGCATTAATTTGGTTTTGTTGGGTTTAGGATGAGCTGATATTTATTTAGGAAAGAATCAATGGCAGTAAAAAATTTTGGGGTATAATGGTAGCAAGGTCAGTTGCCATGTGCAGACTATTGGTGAGGACTGAGAAGAGTAGAGGCCTAGTATTGAGCTTTGTGGAATGCCTACTGTTATGGGAAGCAGGGACGAGAGCTCATCTTGCCATTTGACTGCTTGATGGTGATCAGAGAGGTAGTTTTGGAATCAAGAGGGGGTGTTTTTAGATATGTCAAAGGATGCCAGCTCTTGTATGAGCTCCTCATGGGACACAGTGTCAAATGCCTTTGACATATCGAGAAATATTGAGACGACCATTCGGCCATTGTTTTTTAGTTGGTTTACAGTATTGGTGAAGTTAAGCAGGAGAGTGGTGGTAGCTTGACCTGGCCGAAATCCGTGTTGTGCATTGCCAAAGAGCTTGTTAGTAAGTAGGTGTTGCATTAGTTGTGAGTGGATGCATTTTTCTAAAAAATTTAGAAAGAGGAGATAGCATGGATATAGGTCTATAGTTGGAGAGTGTCAAAGAGGATCCCCCTTTATGGAGAGGAATTACATAAGAAATTTTCCAAATTTTAAGTATGTACTGCTCAGCGATAGAGCTATTGATCAGTATTGATAGATGATGCTGGCTGCTAATTTGAGGTAGTCATTTGGTAATTTGGCAGTGGCAAGAGTTGTAGGTTTTACTTTGCTCAGTAATTTCTTTATTGTACCTATTTGGATGGGTTGAAGGGAAAGTGTGGTAAGGGAGTCATTGGTTGCAGGAAGAGTGATTTGTTGGGGACTATTTTTGTTTTTTATTAGTGAGAGTATAGCATTTATGAAAAATGAGTTAAACTGGGATGCTAAACTTTCTTTTGAGTTATTGGTATTTGGTGATGGGGTGCTGGTATGGCCTGGCTGGATAAGGTGTTTGATAGAACCCCAGCATTTCTGTGGATTATTTTGATGTTTGTGCTGCCTGTTTGTATAGTAATATTTTTTATCGGCTTTGATTTGTTTTTTACAAACATTTCTTAAGTGTCTGTAGTTATCAAGGGAGGTTTTGATTTTGTTAGTCTGTAGTTGGTACCAGAATTTATCTCTTTGTTTTAGAAGCTGTTTGGTTTCCTTTGTGAGCCATGGGCAGTAGTTAGATTTAGATCTTATGGGTCTTATAGGGACCAGTGTGTTTAAGTATATCTAGGAATGTATTAGTGAAGTATTTGACTGCTGCATCTAATAGAAGGTATTTTAATGGGGACCAATTACAGTTTTGAAGTAGCTGTTTAAATGTATTTGTGCAGAAGTTTTTTGTATTATGTATTTGTTTGTATGATGTAGGTTTTGAGTGTAAGTTATGGTCCCTTAGAATTTAGGATAGTAGGTGTTCACTTAGACTATCTGGTAGACAACCTGAGTGATGGATTAGTGAGAGTTTATTTGCTAGGGTCCAGTCAAGAACTGATTGTTTGTTGCTGTTTTTGTCAACTCTAGTGGCTGTATGTAATAGTTGGGTGAAACTATGTAAATTTATGTAATTGGAGGGGTTTTCAGAAGAATACATTTGCTGATCACTATTAAAATCTCCAACTATTATTGTTTCCTGATTAATTTTAGCTGAGGCCCAGGAAAGTAGGTTTTCTATAGTGGAAGGGTTGTTGTTGGGTGGAATATATACTGCTAGTAGGATTATATGTTTTTTGTTATTGATTTTTAGGCATGAAACTAGTAGCTCAGTATTATTTAGATCTGGGGCATCTACTTGCAGTACCCCAAAGTTGAGAGAGTCCTTATATATGATTGCTACAACTCCGCCTAATTTTGTTACCCTGTCATGTTTAGGAATGTTATAGCCAGGGGCGAGTGATTTCTTTGTTGTTTATTTTTTTTATTTTTTTATTTATTTATTTAACATTTGTTGACCGGGAATGTCCAACTAGGTTCCACAGAGCCTGTTTTCAGCGGAGGCCCGGGGAGAAATGCTCCAGTTTATGTGGGGTTTAAGCTAGGTTTCGGTCAGGACATTAATGTTGGGAGTGTACAGAGATAGCATAGCATGGAATTCATTTATTTGTTTAACAGACATCTGAGATTTATAGTAATCAAGCAAATGTCAGACTTTTTTCAGATATGTTGATGAATTGTGGTGCGGTTTTTTTTTTTTGGTTTGGGGGTACTATATATGCTGACTGTTTTTGTTGGGTGGGATTTGGTTCAGGGTTAGGATGAATGCCTCTGCAAAAGTGAACGTTTGCTTTTTTGTGAAATGTTGGGGGAAGTATATAGTGGGTGTTTGTTGGTGTTTTGGTGATATATGTGGAGAAATAGGTGAATGGAAGTACCTATATGAAAATAGTTCAGCTTTGGTGGAGTTGTAGATATGGGGTGCTATACTGAGATTTTGTGGATGGGTAGATAGAGGATTTTATATGGATAATGGTAAGGTTGTGAAATGTGTTGAGGGAGAGGGAAGATATTAATAGCGGAAGAAGTATTATGTGAAGGAGTATCATGTTTGAGTACTGGGTATGATTTAGGAGAAGATTGTAAGTGATTAACCAAATGCACTCTTAGTCTACCTTGCAACATACAGGCTAGCAATTTAGAATTGTAATTAAAAAGTGAAATGTGCCTCAAAATCTAAATTCTTTTTTATCACTTCCTTTCCAAATTAAAATTGAAAGAAACATATAACACTGTTTTCTCAAATCTGCCATAGCTCCCTGAAAAAGACATTCATTATAAAACTTTATGAATAAACAGATCTTTAACCCTTCTGATTATAATATAAGTAAAGTATTGCATCTTCTCTTGGGGAAGTCTTATGACATACTTTTTGAATTGGCTATTATTTTCTGACAAAGTAAAAGGCTTTTCCAGATCATCCTCAATAATATTCCAAGATTACCCTACAATGGGATAAAAACTAACCTCAGTTATCTTTTGAAATTTATTTAAAAACATTCTTTAATCACTCCTTATATTTTGAGTTAAAAATACATCCTACACCTATTGTCACTAATGTACTTCATTTTGTGATCTAGAAGCAAGTAATCTCTGTGGTATCCCTTAAGTCTCAAACAACTCACTATACAGGTATAGTGGGTCCAAAACAAAACAGTGTTAAGAAACTTCTCTGTGTGGAAGGTTTTCAATTTCTGTATGTCTAGTTAACCACTATATATTAAAAATCAGAAACAAATCTGAAAATGTTAGTAGAAGTAGTGAACTTAAAAACTTCCTAAATCAAAAAATAAAAACTTATTTTGATATATTATTAATATTATGCAGAATTATTAACTCTATTAGGTATTCAGAAGTAATCCAAACAGGGTAGACAGTCTGTTTCCAGTTGAAAATCCTTTATTAAGCACACAGACAAGCGATTCAAACAAAACAAAAAATAAACAGAATGATAGTTTCATCCCAAACTTTCTGACTAATATACCTATTATCATGTACAGGAGAGGCTTATTTTGTTGTAAAACAGTGTATTGGTGTAATATTAACAAATTCAAATCCCTTCCCCCATTCTTATCAGTGTGATATTCGAGCTGGTACTGCCCTACTTACTAAATGTCCTAATAATTTAAACCATATGCACTTTAAATAAAATTATAAAATTAATAACAAAGTGGTAAATTTTATTAAACAGATTATTATTAAACAAAGTTTGTGAATTTATCAAAGACATCATAATACATGGTTGGAAGTATTTAAACATTAGACCAATTGGCAATCAAAAAAATTATATTTTGGCATCTAGAAAAAATAAATTGTCCAAACATAATCTGTTTCCATATATCTACAAAAATATTACTAAAACTAACCAATGTGCATATTAAAAACAGTATACCAAAATCAAAACAAGAATACAACCTTATATGCACATTTAATGAGTCAGTTAAACCATGAAAAGTACATAATCTTAGTGCTGGCTAGTGTGGGACAATTAAAAAATAGTATCCTTATAAAGGTAGTGAACACTCCATATAAAATAACATTAAAATCAATACTTAAATAAAGACAGTGGAAAAATAAAAAAAAAATAGTTCTGTAAACATTGTGGCAATTTTCTAGCTTTCAGTACACTTTTAAGTGAACAGTAATAATTTAGTCCAGGCTTTCTGAAGAGTTCAGCTTTAATTGTCATACGAGTTCACATTTTCCAGTACATTCAGGAGATCATCTTCAAGATCACCCATGTTTATGCGATCCAGTATCTGGAACTTAAAACCTGTGTCTTCTATGCAGAGAAAGGTGTTTGGCTAGTGCATTGTTTTTACAACCAGAGTGGATTTCTGCCAGATGAAATGAAATCCTATGCTTATATTTATTTATAGTCTTGCTGACGGTGTACCCTGTAAATTACTTTTGTGGTGTTATAGTCATCCCCTGCACTGGTCTTAATGATTTTCTTTAAATAAGGACAATAAAAAGTATCACTTTGCTGTATATATATATATATATATATATATATATATATATATATATATATATGTATATGTATATGGATTCCTATTACAAGAACGAAAGTTCACTACTTCGAACTTGTAATAGGAAGTCTCAATTCTGCAAAAGTTCACTTTAATGAAAGTGAACTTTTACGTAAGTGCACTTCACCGAAAACACCGCAGCACAGTGGAGGACATAAAAACAAGCTATGTCCTCTACTATGGTGCGATAGTCACGGACCTTAGGATTAGGGCATGGGTTAGGGTAAGGGGAGAGTTACTAAAGCTATCCCCTTACCCTAACCCATGCCCTAACCCTAAGGTTTGTGACTATCGCACCATAGTGGAGGACATTGCTATGTCCTTCACTGCGCTGCAGTCATCACAGACCTTAAGGTTAGGGCACGGGTGATTGTAAGGGGATAGCCCTATGATCTATCCTCTTACTATGACCTGTGCCCTAACCCTAAAGTCCATGAGTACTGCACGGAAGTTCAGTACAACACCCGTTCATTGTACTGAACTTCGCATAAGTGCACTTTCGATTAAATGCACTTTACCTGCAGTGAGCATTCCATGCACTATTTCGAATTGGTGAAAGTTCGATCTAATGTATGGAACCCATATATATATGTATATATATATATATTAAAAAAAAAAAATATATATATATATATATATATATATATATATATATATATATATATATACACACACACACACACACACACACACACACACACACACACACACACACACACACACATACAGAATGTACAATTAGTTTCACATCTTTTAGTGTTTCTCTCATATAGTCTAGGTTTAAATTCAACAAAACTTCTAATGCTCCTAGCCTTCCTGCAAACAAAGGATTGGGCTTTGTCTAAGATGTTAATCAGATAAGGGTTTCCTGTGACTATGGCCCAGTTTTTTTAAATAACATTTTTGATAATGTGATAATCCAGAGTGTATGTCAAGATGCAATTATTTTTGCATTTGTTATTCTCCATGGAATTTCTAATATTCTCCTAATAGGGAGGTTGAGTGAAGGTGCTTTGATCATTTTTAGTTTTGTAATAGCTTCCAGGATGTTTTTTAACATCTGACTTTCATAGCCTCTACCAAGGAAATCATTCTCTAAATCGTTCAGGTTTCTCAAAAAGGTCTGTGGTAATTCTAGCTAATCTATAGCCCTGGGACTTCACTACATTATACTTGTTTTTTGTAGGATGAAGACTTTTACTATGGAGTAGTAAATTATCTCTCCTTGGTTTTGTGAACAGATCAGTGGTGATTCTGTTATTGTTGGTCTCCTTGGAAATCTGCATATCTAGAAGTAGAGCTGTGGGAAAAGATACATTTCCAGAAGGGGATAGTTTGATTGAGGTAAGTGATAAAATCTCCAAGTTACAAGGTGCCACCTTCCCATACAATAAAAATATCATCAATAAAGCGCAAATAGCATGTTATATGTTGCATGTAGTCTGTGTTGTTTAACACAAATTCCTCCTCCCATTTGCCCAGAGCTATGTTAGCTATGATGTGAGCCATGGCAACCCCCACTGCTATAGCAGTTTTTTGTTTATAGTGTTTGCCATTGAAAGTAAATAAATTAAAGTCCAGTAGAAGATTAATGAGCTTGTTTAACTTTTGCAGCTGTGCCCAGACCTCCAATTAATGGGGTGCCATGATTCCCGAGTGGCACCAATTCATTTCTGATTTTTTCCAGCTCTTTTTTTTATTTCATGCCATTTTGAGCTGACATCATCATGTGCATGATGACATCAGTGCTGTCAGCCTGTCGGAATTGAGCTCAAGGGCTCATGTGCTTTCCAGTTGGCTGTTTGAATGAAAGTAGTGATTGCTACGCAGATTTGGCTGTGTGTTCTTAAATTCTGGCTGTTTGAAAACTTTTAGCATGGAATCAGAAATGGAACAAGCAACTGCTGCAGACCTTTGGCTGTGCGTCTGTTGTTGGACTCAGAGTCATGGCTTGATTAATACTGGCTGTTTTGCCTTTGCACGGAGTGGAGGTCACTGATGCCTGGTGAATTAATGCTTTGGTGGCCAGAGGAAACAGCTCAGCTTTGGCTGTCCTGCATTGAGGTAACGATGGCTGGCTGCTACTTTGGAGTTATTAGATGAGCTGCTTAAGGAAACGGTGTGTGTGTCACCCAAACTGTAAGTTGCAGTCATAATGTAACTTTCAGCTGCACTGCTTTTTGACAGTCTATTTTTCTCCTCAAAAAAAATCTATTTTTTATTTATTTAATGATGATGTAAGTCAGAGCAACTCACTTTGTTTATTAAAATAGATAAGCGCTTTTGTCTTGTGACTCGTCTTTAGTTTAATAGAGATGAAGTCTCTATTAAACTAAAGATGAGACGAAAGTGCTATTCTATTTTAATAAAAAAATGTTAGGTGCTCTGAGACTCCTACAAACTTGTTTCAAGCAACAGTTTAGCTTTGGAAGCAATGAGCTATACACATATATCACTCTATGGATGAGTAAAGAGAAGATGTTTTACTACTTAATTATAACAAATGCTGCAAGTAAGGATTCAAAGGCATTGAAGTAACTAGCATTAAATATAATGTGATGCCATAATGTTTTAAATTCAGTTTTATAAGATGTATTCTAGTTTACCACAATTGACAGTAAATACAGTTAATATTCATGTAAACCTTAAGTTACATGTATACCATTCTTAGGGCATACATGCATTTATATTTTCTGTACGTTAAAAATGAACTGCTATGTGTTCAGTTCTTTGCTGACCCATTAGAAACAGTCTGGATAAATATAGTATCATTTATGCTTCTGGTGATGGTACTTGGAGGGGTAACTGATCTGCCTGATATATTAAAGTTCTTTGGCTTTATATAAATGTTAAATATTTAAAATGTTGACTTCTTGCTGTATGTCTAGATAATTTAAGCTGAATATCCTCCAGGATTTTAAATGGTCTTTAAGTGCCCTGAAATGTGTTATCCTTCATTGTAAATGCATATATCTCTGGTTGCCTAGTTCCTGTTTTGGAATGGATCCAGTATTGTTTCATAATGTTGATTCAAATATGAAAACAGAAGTCTTGGCCATGTCAGTAAACAGCACACATTATGCAGGGAATCAAATGGAACTTTATAAAGCAGTTAACAATGAAAATGTTGACATTATTCAGCTTTGAGTTGAAGCCTTTAATACTTCTTGGCATAGTCCATAATTTAGGAGCATCATATGTACTTGAGCAGTATAATATTTTGGAATTAAATCTGAACTATATGTACATTATGATAATTAATAAATAAAATCAAACACAGGAAACCTTTTATTTATCTGAAACTGTGTGTGTAAATGCCCCCAACTAAATACACCTGGTGGCTAGAGGCTATTAAATGTGAATTTCAAGGGCAGAAGTTGTAGACGTAAAGCAGTATGGACACTAGTGTTTATGGTAAATGAGGTGAAATAGCCAGGTAATGGGGCACTGGAATGGCTGCAGGAGTACTCTGGTTCCATACTTTGGTTGTCTGTTCTTCAGTTTGTGTTTGAAAAGTTGGTATCCCACAATTCCATTGGAGTGGGTGGGGTTATGTAATTATGTATGCAAATTGCATGTTAATCAGCGTACAGATTTGTACCTATTTTTCATGGGCCTTGTCCAGATTTTTGATGTTTCCAGGTTGAGAAGTATGGCTGTGCCTATGTACCTTGATTATGTTTCTTAAAAGATTCCATAGCTGCTATTATACAGTAATTGTGAAGGAGCACTGTGTACAAGGATTCCACATCAATAGTTCATAAAATACTGTCAGCTTCTACTGTAATGTTTTTTTATTTTCCTCAAAAATCCATTGAATATTTTATGTATGACTTATTCTTTTCTGTGAAAGGTTTCAGCAATTAGTCAAAATAGATGGCTGTGGCTTCAGTAATAGAGCCTTCACTTGCCACCACTGGTCCATAGGGTGGGTCTTCTTTGTTCTTGTGTGGCTTTGGTATTCCAGAAAAGTTAGGTAAATGAGGGCATGGGCTCCATATATAATTATAAAAATTTTCAGTAATACGTTTTTCTTCCCATAATGTAGTGAGATCATATGCTCTGTTCATGTCATCCATGGTAAATAACTTATAAACTCTGTTATCCTCCAGCATGTTCTCTAATTTGGTTGTAGCTAGTGGTTTCAGTCACAAAAATACTTCCTCCCTTGTCTGCCTTTGTTATGTGCCAGGATTTATCATTGCCTAGCTCAGTCAATGTTTTCTTTCTCCCTGTGTTAAGTTATAAAGTTTTTTTAGGAGGTTCTTAAAGTAGTTTCCTGATATCCATCTCATGCTTCACTTCAAAAGCTAATATTTGATGTAGTGGTGGACAATAGCTGCTAGGCCTTTTTATAGTTTCATCAATGGATTTATTTACAGAGTCATTAATTTTGCCATGAAATTGTACCTTTAAGTTTAGCTTCCTCACAAACATTTTAAGGTCTGTCAGTACTTGAGCTGCATCACCCCTGCAGCTTGGTACAAATGTAAGTCCTTTTGATAATACACTTATTTTATTTTCTGTCAGTGCTTTAAAAGAGTGGTTCTAGATAAGTGGAGCATCTAGTGTT
Source organism: Protopterus annectens (assembly GCF_019279795.1). Lineage (NCBI taxonomy): Eukaryota > Metazoa > Chordata > Ceratodontiformes > Protopteridae > Protopterus > Protopterus annectens. Next base: position 556,439,318 of record NC_056725.1, read on the forward strand.
GTGGCAGTGGCTGGTTCCTCCATCTGAGCCCGGGACCCGGGTTGTACACAGTCGTACTTGCAGTTGAGATTGCCCAGGTATTACATTTCCTTCACCGCTGTCCACTGTTTAGTTTTCCTGTCTCCCTGGGGGTTAATGGATAGGGTTTGAGATCTTTGGAAATCCTCCTGTGCTTTCTGGAATCTCAATGGGTTGTAGTAATATTCCTTGCTGTGGCTGTGGTAGGGAGGACCCTGGTAAGAAGGACCACCCTTGGGCTCTGGTGGTAGTCATAGTTCTGGGTCTGGTTCTGGTACTGGTAATGGCGCTGGTATTGGTGTGGTGATTGGTGCCTGTGCTGTTGATATTGGTCTTCCCAAAGAAACTGGTCTCTGTAATGTTCTGCTCTTCCTGGTAGTTAGATTACCTGTGGTTCTGGTTGTCCTGGTGGCTCTGTAATTCATCCTGCAGATTCCTCTGTCACTTCTAGTCTCCTCTGTGGGTCATGTTCTTGTTCTGATCCATCTGTGATATCATAGGTTTCTGTGGAATGCTGGTAGCCAGAGGGGATTGTGATGGCAGGGAATGAGAAGGTGGGGGGCACCGTCCTGGTGGTCCAGTGTTATGCCACTGTCTAGGTCTGTGCAATGATCGCCCCTGGGAAAATCCCATTGAGGTCTGCCGGCCTGGTTATCATTTCTTCTGTATCCCATTATATCTAAAACCTTGGCTTCCAGGGTCCTCTCTGCGTAGTTGATCTTATTTCATTGTATTAACAGACTGCTTATACACTTTAGCTCTTTGTTTAAGCAGCTCAGATTTAGCACCCAGGTCTTCCTGATTCTCATTCTCTAATGCTGCTTTTACAATTGTGATATCAGTCTTTGTAACTTCCTGCACATTAAGGTTGTTCCTTAATAGGAGACAAATAAGCTTGTAGCTGGCATCCTCTAAAATATCTTCCCAGGAATTATTCATACATTTCCACATTGGTGTTTGTTTCAATCTGAGTCCCCTGGGTAGTCTCTTCTTATCTATGCTTTGTTGTAAATAAATGTGTTCCCAGTATAGACCCTACAGGTCTTTCAGTTGCTTTACTACTTTAGAAAACATCTCTGAATTCACACTTTCTGTCCCCTGTCTTCCCTCTCCATTTTCTGTATCAATTTGTATCTGATCTGCTTCTTTTTCATTCCAGGTAGGCACAGATAGTGAATCTCTTAGTCTGGCATTATCCATGTTTTAAAATACTGGAAAAACAACAAGAAAAAACTTTGTACTGAGTGGTTCCTTGAAACCTCTTGTAACAGAGGATTATGGGATATATGCAAATAACTCCTTAATGATACCAGGTGTCTCAGCTGTATGGCAATTCTGAATACCCATGACTTATTTCTTTTTAAGTCAATTAATGGACAAATTCAGGCCAATAAAACCAACCCCCACTAGATGTGGACATGAATGTTTCAGTGTTGTTATGACATCATCAGCACATCATAAATGGACTGCTTGGTTAACATTTAGAAACACAGGGTTGTTGTACCCAACTGTTGTCCCTAACCATTAAGGTGTCTGCAAAATATCCCATCTAACATCTAAATAAAAGAGTAAGCAGACACCTTAATGGTTAGGGACAATAGCTAGATACAACAACCGAAAGAGTAAGCAGACACCTTAATGGTTAGGGAAAACAGCTGGGTACAACAACCCAAAAGGTAAGCAGACACCTTAATGCTTAGGGACAACAGCTGAGTACAACAATCCTGTGTTTCTAAAGGTGTAAAAATATAATTTTTTGATTACCAAATAGTCTAATGTTTAAATATTTCCAACCATGTATTATAATGTCTTTGATAAATTCACAGACATTGTTTAATAATAATCTGTTTAATAAGAAGTACCATATCATTATTAATGTTATTAATTTTATTTAAAGTGCATAAGGTTTAAATTATTAGGACATTTACTAAGTAGGGCAGTACCAGATCAAATATCACACTGATAAGGATGGGGGAAGGGATTTGAATTTTTAACATGTATACCATTACACTTTGTTTTACAACTAAATAAACCACTCCCATACCTGATAATAGGTATATTAGTCAGAAATGTTGGCTGAAACTATCATTCTGTTTATTTTTGTTTTGTTTGGATCACCTTTCTATGTACTTAATAAAGGATTTTTGACTGGAAACAGACTGTATACCATGCTTGGATTACTTCTGAATACTTAATAGAGTTAATAATTCTGTATAATATTAATAATATTTCAGAGTAAGTTTTTATTTTTTGATTTAGGACTTTTTAAATTCGCTACTTCTACTACCATTTTCTGATTTTTTTTCTGCTGAACTTAATGTTATAAATAATATAAAACCTGTGTTGAAGATGAAACACTTTAGATAATTAATGATTTTAATTGAATGTTATATTGGCTAATTGTATAATTGTTGACTGTAAAGTATTTAAGTACCCTCCTGAACACTCTGACCAAGAACAGGCTAAACAGACTCTTCCTTCCAAAGTTATAAGGCCTTACTACTGCTCCCTGAGTTTTCCCTACAACAAGGATTTCAAGAAACTTGGGCTCCTGCCTACACTGCCCTTACCTCCTGAAAGTACCCTCCTGAACACTCTGACCAAGAACAGGCTAAACAAACTCTTCCTTCCAAAGCTATAAGGCCTTACTACTGCTCCTTGAGTTCTCCCTACAACAAGGATTTCAAGAAAGTATGTGAACTTTGTAAATCTGTGCAGTTAAATCGATTCTAATAGGTCCTAGTACGCTACCCTGCCAGACTAGCCAGCAGCCACTACCCCCTCTCTTTACTGCTTGCACTCATAGTTCTTCCCGTAATTTCAACCCTCTCCTCTGCTGCTTTAGTTTTTCCTGCATTCCTTACCCTCTATACTGAACCTCGAAATCTCCTTCCTCCTTTTTTTTCTGACTCTCCCCTGGGATCTCTTCTGCCTCCTACTGAACGACCACTAGGTGGCGCTCCTCCACCTTCTTGCAGTCCCCACTACTTTTTCCCTCTCCCTCCTCATTCCCCCTATCACAGCCCTCCAACATCTTTCTTCTACTTTCTCCCTCTCTACTGTCCAGGATTCCTAGCTACTTTTCCCTTTATTCAACCGTCATCTAACCATTTCTGACATCCTCTCCTTCCTCCCACTGTCTTCCTCCTTTACATCTACACTCTAACTCCACTTCTCTGTACTCCCCATTCTCATCTCTGCTACTCTTACCTTACCTATTCACATCCCTGCAAAACTTACCTTCTGACTATTTCTCTCTCTTCTGATTGTTTTCCTCACTTCCTCGTCCTCTGGCTCTCCAGCCTGACTTCCGGCCAGCACCTGCTCTCTCTGTTCCCTCTCCTTGCCCCCTCTCCCCCCCCCTTCTCCACCCACTTCCTCTCCAAACTTTTTATAGCTCCTGCTTCCAAATAGCCGCCATCTTTATTTCTTCCTTTTCTACCCATCTGCTGCTGTGCTACCCTGGCTCCAGCGTCCGTACCTTCATAGTAATAACTGGCTTTCTGCCTACTTGTAACACTAGACTGTTCTTTGCTATTTTCAGTTGACACACATTGTGTAATTCTGTTCTTGTTTCTACAGTCTCATGCCATTTAGTTAGCGTGTTGCTCGCTAAATTGGAATGTAATCTGCAAAGGACTGATTTGTTTTGTTGTTATCGCTATTTTTCTACTGCATTTATTCTAAGTAAATTTTAAGTAATTTTGTTCTAGTGACTCCAGTCTTGCACGCCATATAACTAGCGCGTTGCTCACGTAAGTGGCGTGTAATCTACTAGGACTGGCTTGTTTGTTGCCGATATTTTTCCTTTTTCATTCCTACTGCATTTATTCTACGTATGTTACTATTTTTCTTTCCTGTTTACCTGTGCTAGCTGACAATGTTAATTTCAACAGTGATAAATGCTGAAGAGTCTAACTCTGTAGCCGTATAAGCTGAAGAGTACTCTGAAATTATTCTATGTAGGTTTAACTGTTTTTTTTTTCTCGTACCTGTATAGAAAGATTACTAACTGTGTTAACTGAAACAGTGCTAGTCGCTAATGCGCCTAGTTGTACATAAATTAACTGTAAAGAAACAACTCTCGGAAGCGCAATTTCCCAGTTCCAACGTGCAGCTTTTGGCTATACCATAACTGCATGGGGCTTGCTTTTTAACTACCACATGCTCTGTGCTAGTCGCACAGTACCCAAAGTAATTTGGCTCCTAAACACTTTACTCCCTAGGGGTAGCTGCTGGCGTTTTGTTTTACTATTTGGGCGTGCATTATTTCTAACTCATCCATGCTAGTCGTACAGTATTCCGCTCCCTTGTAGCACGGTAAAACTCATTAGAGCAGCTGTTGGATGTGCCTTTAACTGGTCGAGGCTTCTTCTTCTACAAATACATACTAGCAGCCCAGTACCCAAGCCTCTGCAGCATATAAATATACTAGATTCCTTTGAGAAGCTCTCCACTGTAATTTAACCACTAGAACGTGCTTATTTAAAACAGACACCTCAACTGTTGTCCCAAGTTGCAGGTCTAGGTATTTGTTATACTTGAACTTGTGAAGTATTTTGTGTAGCCTGGCTTCCCTGTGTCTGCCAAATTGCCTTCCAACTCAGCTAGGTGTATTATTTTTCTTTTTAATTGTCTGCTACTTAAATCCTCTGTGCACTAAGAACTGTGCATCTCTGTTATCTTCCAGTGTTTAGTGGTTTCTGTGTGATTCTGCAAAACGTAACTATTTGTTTTGTTTTATTTAAATTTCTTGATGTAATATACAGTATTTGTCATATTTTACCTATGCATGCCTGACAACTGTTTTCTTGCGTACCTTTGATGCCTACACTGCTGCTTAAAATCTATTTTTCTTTCCCCTATATTTTGTAGCTTGGGCTCCTGCCTACACTGCCCTTACCTCCTGAAAGTACCCTCCTGAACACTTTGACCAAGAACAGTCTAAACAAACTCTTCCTTCCAAAGCTATAAGGCCTTACTACTGCTCCCTGAGTTCTCCCCACAACAAGGATTTCAAGAAAGTATGTGAACTTTGTAAATCTGTGCAGTTAAATCGATTCTAATAGGTCCTAGTATGCTACCCTGCCAGACTAGCCAGCAGCCACTACCCCCTCTCTTTACTGCTTGCACTCGTAGTTCTTCCCGTAATTTCAACCCTCTCCTCTGCTGCTTTAGTTTTTCCTGCATTCCTTACCCTCTATACCGAACCTCGAAATCTCCTTCCTCCTTTTTTTTCTGACTTTCCCCTGGGATCTCTTCTGCCTCCTACTGACTGACCACTAGGTGGCGCTCCTCCACCTTCTTGCAGTCCCCACTACTTTTTCCCTCTCCCTCCTCATTCCCCCTATCACAGCCCTCCAACATCTTTCTTCTACTTTCTCCCTCTCTACTGTCCAGGATTCCTAGCTACTTTTCCCTTTATTCAACCGTCATCTAACCATTTCTGACATCCTCTCCTTCCTCCCACTGTCTTCCTCCTTTACATCTACACTCTAACTCCACTTCTCTGTACTCCCCATTCTCATCTCTGCTACTCTTAATTTACCTATTCACATCCCTGCAAAACTTACCTTCTGACTATTTCTCTCTCTTCTGATTGTTTTCCTCACTTCCTCCTCCTCTTGGTCTTCCCACTCTGTTCGCCCTGTGGGCTCACTCCTCTCCTCTACCCTGCCCCCAAATTCCACCTGCCCCCAGAACCTCTACATTTATTCCTCATTAACCCCTCCCTCCTTATATTTTCAACCAACCACACGCATCCACCAACACCATCAATTATCCAATTCCCATTTCACCCTCAAAAAGTCCACACCCTCTCTTACTTCTGCCTCTGCTCTCTTCAACTAACCCTCCCCTTTCTAATCCATAAGTCACACCTCCCTTCCTCTCCCCTTCCTTAGCACCACAACTGCTCCCTATTTTCCCTCTTATTTCTCTCTTCCCTCACCCATCCTAATCATGCCCTCCCAAATCCTCTATACTTTCAGACTCCCCTTCTCTCTTCTCTTCTTTCTTATTCCTCTCCATCATGCTACTGCATACTCACTAAAACCTCACCCATACCTTCCTTCTTCTCAAACTACCACTCTTACTCACCCTCAACCTCTCCTACTCTCTCACTTCCACTCCATTTCTGCCTCCCTTATCTCTACTAACCAACTACACCTCTTCCACCCCAAAATTCTCTCATCCTCTACTAAAAACTTCTCCCTGACATTTCCACTAACCCCTGAATACTTCCTACCTCCCAAACTTAAAAGGCTAATAGTTGTCTTATGTAATATCCTAGCCTTATCTGGAGACATTAATCCTAACCCGGGCCCCCACCTCAGTGCAAATAACTCTCTCACTCCATCCCCTTCCTCCCTTACCTCTAATACGCCTCTCCCCCTTTCTCCTTCTTCTCCTCCTTCCTCTCTCAGCACCCTGAAAATCTTCACCATCAATGCTCAGAGCCTTAACAACAAAATTCACCACATCCATGCTTGGATCAACCACAACCTACCTGACATCTTAGCCATCTCCGAAACCTGGCTAAAACCTCATATTTCTGATTCTGAAATATTACCCCCAGGTTTCAATATCCTAAGGACTGACCGGTTAAATAAAAAAGGTGGAGGTTCTGCCCTTATCTACTCTAACCTTTTCTCCTTAATCCCCCTTCACATCCCAGTCCCTCAATTCAAGAACACTGAAATAACTGCTAGCCTCCTCCAACTCAATAAACATAAAAACATCTGCTTCATTGCCTTATACATCTCCCCTGGGGACAATATCTCCACCCTCGAGAATATTATCCACTGGGCCTCATCTGAAATAAACTATGAAACCTTTATTTTAGGTGACGTCAACATTGACTGGAACAAAATCAACACCCCTTCCCCCTCCCTAGCCATCAACCTCTTCAACTTCTCCCAAGTAATCCATTCAACAACCAGACCTAACAAAAAACACCCCCCAGGATCCATCATTGATTGGATTTTAGTCTCCCATCCAAACAAAATCTCCCTCTCTGGCACTATCCCTGACTCCTTCAGTGACCATCTCCCTGCTTTCATTCATCGCTCTGCTAACCCCTCCCAATTCCAACACCATTACATTCAAACTCGTAACCTTAGCAATTTCAAACCCTCAATTTTCTCTAACATTCTTAAACAAATCAACTGGCAAATCCTTAACACTCTCTCCCTTGACAATGCAGTTGAGCATTTTAACTCTATCTTCCTAAATACTCTTAACTCCCTTGCCCCCCTAAGAAATAAACGAATCAAAGCCAACTCTGCTCCCTGGCTGACCAAAGAGACTAAACATTCCATGCTTCTTAGAGACAAATCCTAGAAGTTTTTTCAAAAAAGTAAACTACCTTCTGACTTTCTCCAATATACCCAACTCCGCAATAAAGTAAAAAAAATAATCTCCCTAGACAAAAAAAGCTACTATAATAAACTTCAGTCCAATAATAATCAGAACCCAAAACAATTTTGGAAATCCGTTAACTCTCTTCTCCATCCTGGGTCAAGAAATAACCCCTGCCCTGCCCTGACCCTAGCTTAACTAACGAGGAGCTGAGCTCTCACTTCAACTCTTTCTTCACAGAGTCTATAGGTAAACTAACTAAAACGTTTCCTGACAATAATCCACCTAACTCCCTTTTCTCTCCTTCCAACAACCCTAATAACTGTCCCTCTAAGTTCCAGCTCAAACCAGTCCCCACATTGTTTATAAAAAAGCTCTTATCCAAACTAAAGCCATGCTCTAATGCCCCCGACAACACCCCCCCTACCTTCCTCAAATGCGCAGCTGAAGTTATTGCCCTCCCAATTAGCATCTGGATCAACCGATCCTTAAAAGAATCTTATGTTCCCAAACTTTGGCATTCAGCCTACATTCTTCCATTTCACAAAGGAGGAAAAAATACCTCCATTTCTAACTTCCGCCCCATAGCCCTACTCTCTCCAATATCTAAAATTCTTGAAAAATGTGTCCACCACCAACTTTTACCCTACTTAACTGAGAACCAGTTACTCTCACCCACCCAACACGGTTTCCGTCCTGGCCACAGCACTATAACTGCCCTACTGTCCTTCTTAGAAACTGTAAATCAAGCCCGAGACTCTGGACTCCTTGTATCCACTGTTCTACTAGATCTTTCTAAAGCCTTTGACACCATCTCCCATATGCACCTTCTCCTTCATCTCTCCAACCTTAATCTCTCCCCTAATACTCTTTCCTGGTTCTCCAGTTATCTCACTGACAGATCACAAGGTGTCAGATGGAAGGACTCTATCTCTTCCTTCTTACCCACACCTGCAGGTGTTCCTCAGGGATCCATCATTGGCCCCATGCTATTTAACATCGTCATAAATAACCTTCACTCTGTCCTCCCTGACACTACAGTCATCCAATATGCTGATGACTCTACCTTAGTTTGTAGCGCTCCCAGTTCTTCTGAACTTCTGTCCAAAACACAAACTGCTTTTTCCACTACAGAAAACTGGATGCACCAAAACCATCTCTCCCTCAACTCCAATAAATCTAAAATCCTAATTTTCCTACCTTCCAAGACTTCTTCCTTCGACAAAAACACATTCAACATCCTAACACAAACCAACATACCTATAGAAGGTGTCCCTTCTGCAAAACACCTTGGTATTACCATTGATGAACACCTCAAATTCGACCTCCACATACAACAAAACATAAAAAACCCACCAAAAGTTAGGTATGCTCTACAGGAATAATCTATTTCTCTCAAACTCCTCTAGGCACACTCTAGCCACCACCTACCTTCTTCCCTCTCTACTTTATGGCACCCCTCTTCTTTCTAATCTGTCTGCTTCCCTCACCTCTAAACTCGAATCTTGCTATAATAAGATTGCTAAATTCACCTCCAAATCCAAAACCTCAACCCACCACTGCCTAACCCTTCAAGCTCTGAACTGGTTAGAACTCCCTAACCAACTTGACTATCTTCAACTAACGACTGCACACAAATTAATATTCTTCCCAGAAAAATGCCCAGCCTTATCCAACATCCTTCCACCATACATCCTCAGCAGATCTTTGAGATCTGTACACAAAAACCTAATCTCCATTCACAGACCTAAACTTCCCGCTGGCCAGTTACGACTATCCTTCTCTCTAGGTAAAAAATGGAACTCTCTTCCTCCTTCCCTTAGGACTATTCCTTACACAGAATCCTTCAAGACCCAACTCTTCTCGCACCTATCTGCCAAATGGAAATGCTCTTGCTTTCACCCTGCATAAAATCATGGGAATCTCTTCTCTAACCCCCCCCCCGCACCAATCTACAGTCTGATTTCAATTCTAAATTGAACCAATATGGTTTAGCTGACTCTCAGTCGACTGCAAAATGTAAATACTTCTAATAATGTGTAAAAAAAAAAAAAAAAAATTCTTATTTTGTATTTGTTCTTCTAGGTATACTGCTGTTTGTACACTTCAATTGTTTTTTTATCTTGTGCATTTGTAACTTTGATTGTACTGCCTTGGAGCTTTTCTCCCCGGGCCTCGACTGAAAATGGGTTCTTCTTGGCACAGTGGACTTCCCCGGTAATCAAACTGAAAATAAAATAAATAAATAAAGTTCTTTATTGCATCTCTAATGTTTTACAACTTGAAAAAGCATTTTGCGAAAGCCAAAATGCTTGTTGTTTTATAATAAAGTATTCTTTGAAGTTCCTTGACCTGGTTTTTCCCAAAATTTGTTCTGTATTTGTATCTGGATCGATTTTACCCACTAGAACTTTTCTTTAGTGACTAGGGAAAGTTACATGCCTATGTTTCACCTTTCTCACGTACTGTAAGCCAAGGACACTGGCGTTATAGCAGACTGTAGTGACAAATGGTAGACTACAATCAAATCTTCCAACCCTCTCCCTTGTGCATATAAGCTAGCAAACTGGTACTTACTCCCGGCACTTTTCCACTAGCTGGTCTTTTTCATCAACTTGCGCAGGACTGACCTTTTGTGTCTTAAATTTTATAGCTATACCTATCCAGTTCTGTTTTGATACTCTGCTGCAGTTTGCTTTTTTATTCCTGTTTTCTTTTCTTATATTATTTTGTTTTTGAAGGATAATAGAGCTGAGATTCAATGCCGCTAACCCACCTGGGTTAAATGATATTATTTCCCTCTCTAGTTATATAAAATTAAAAGCTGAATATTATTTTTGATAGTGTAGTAATGCATTCATTTTTATAGAGTATTTATATGGGTGCATAAATAATAAGAGTAGGTCAGAATGTGAACAATGAATGTATATAAATATCAGTAAATTTCTTGTATAAGCTTTCTGGATGAAAATGGAAAGCTGAACTGGTTTTGGTTCTCCTATTTGACCTTATTATGCATATAGGTTAACATGAAGAACAAACACATTTTATAACTTGGTTTTAATATATATTACATTTTATTATTTTTATGCCCTTACATATATTTTTAGTCCTTAATTCAAACTGGGTTGTAATTTAATCTTGATGTGACAAGTGGAATTTTACAAAGGAAATAATGGTGGTCATCTGGTGGTGCCTGGCTTTAAAAGGAACTGATGTTGTTATTTTGTGTAATCTGATGAATTCAAGTGTATTTACTGACAAAAGTGCTCATTAAAGTTTTCTTCCTCTGGGTTTGTGGCATTTTCTTGTTTAAATACAATGCAAATCTTAACATCTTTAACTCTGACACTTCTAGTTCTGACTTCTCTCTTTTTGTCAGTGCCACCGTCTCCAACCCATATAACATAGCTGGTCTCACTACCCTCTTGTAGACCTTCCCTTTCACTCTTACTTTTACCCATCTGTCACAAATCACTCCTGACACTCTTCTCCACCCATTCCACCCTGCCTGTACTCTCTTCTTCACCTCTCTTCCACACTCAGCATTACTGTAAACTGTTTATCCCAAGTATTTAAATTCATCCACCTTTGCCAACTCTACTCCCTGCATCCTCACCATTCCTCTATCCTCTTTCCCATTCACATACATATATTCTGATTTAGTCCTACTGACCTTCATTCCTCTCCTCTCTAGAGCATATCTCCACCTGTCCAGGGCCTCCTCAACCTGTTCCCTACTCTCACTACAGATCACAATGTCATCAGCAAACATCATAGTCCATGGGACTGCCTGTCTTATCTTGTCTGTCAACCTGTCCTTCACCTTTGCAAATAAGAAAGGGCTCAGAGCTGATCCTTGATGTAATCCCACCTCCACCTTAAATGCATTCATCATCCCTACTGCATACCTCACCACTGTCACACTACCCTCTTACATATCCTGTACCACTATTATATACTTCTCTGCCACTCCTGACATCCTAATACAATGCCACAACTCCTCTCTATCTAAGTACTCAAAGACACAATGCAATCCTTCTGACATTCTCACTTCTCCATCAACACCATCAGAGCAAACATTGCATCTGTAGTACTCCTGGCATGAAACCATACTGCTGCTCACTAATCATCACCTCCATTCTTAACTTAGCTTCCACTACTCTTTCTCATAACTTCATGCTGTGACTGATCAATTTTATTCCTTTGTAGTTACTACAGCTCTGCACATCATCCTTATTCTTAAAAAATGGTACAAAACACTTCTCCACTCCTCAGGAATCCTCTCACTTTCCAAGAATTCATTAAACAATCTGGTTAAAAACTCCACTGACATCTTTCCTAAACACCTCCATGCTTACACAGGTATGTCACCTGGACCAACAACCTTTCCATTCTTCATCCCCTTCATAGCTGTCCATACGTCCTCCTTGCTAATCCACTGCACTTCCTGATTCACTATCCCCACATCGTCCAACCTTTTCTGTCTGCCGTTCTCTTCATTCATCAGGCTTTCAAAATACTCTTTCCATCTGCTCAACATACTCTCCTCACTTGTGAATACGTTTCTCTCATTATCCTTTATCACCCTTACCTGCTGCACATCTTTCCCAGCTTAGTCCCTCTGTCTAGCCAATTAATACAGGTCCTTTTCTCCCTCCTTTGTATCCATCCTTTCATACAACTCTCCATATGCCTTATCGTTAGCCTTTGCCACCTCTCTCTTTGCCATACGCCTCATCTCCTTATACTCCTGTCTACTTTCTTCATCTCTCTAACAATCCCCCTTCTTCTTCGCCATCCTCTTTCTCTGTATACTCTCCTGTATTTCCTTGTTCCACCACCAAGTCTCCTTGTCCTCCTTCCTCTGTCCAGATGTCACACCAAGCACCTTTCTAACTGCCTCCATTACCAGCTTTGCTGTAGTTACCCAGCTGTTTGGTGGCTCTTCACTGCCACCCATTGTCTGTCTTGACTGTTCCCTGGACTCCAGCTCACAATCACCCTTTTTCAACTTCCATCATTTGATCCTTGGCACTGCTCTCACACTCCTCCTTCTCTTCTTGATCACCAACGTCATCCTACAGATGACCATCCTATGCTGCCTAACTATGCTTTCCTCTTTCACCACTTTATAGTCTCCAGTCTCCTTCAAACTGGTCCTCCTGCATATAATCCACCTGTGTTCATCTTCCTCCACTCTTGTACATCAACCTATGCTCCTTCCTCTTCTTAAAATATATATTCACCACAGCCATCTCCATCCTTTTTACAAAATCTACCACCATCTGACCTTCTGCATTCCTTTCCTTAACACCATACCTAACTATCACTTCCTCATCCCATCTGTTCCCTTCACCAACATGCCCAATGAAATCTGCTCCAATCACCACTCTCTCACCTTTGGGCACACTCCCCACCACTTCATCCAGCTCACTCAAAAGTTTTCTTTCTCATCCATCACACACCCAATTTGCAGAGCATATCCACTAACAATATTCATCACACCATCAATTTCCAGCTTCATAAACATCACTCTATCAGACACTCTTTTCACATCCAAAACACTCTTGGCATACTGTTCCTTCAGGATAACCTCTACCCCATTTCTCCTCCTATCCTGCTTCCAATACACCTGGCCTTACTCCCCTTCTATCTGGTCTCTTACACGCACAATATATCAACCTTCCTTCTCTCCATCATATCAGCTAGCTCTCTCCCTATACCAGTCATACTACCAGCATTCAAAGTTCCTACTCTCACTACCACACTCCTAACCTTCCTCCTCTCTTCCTGCCTTCAGGCATGTCTGCCCCCTCTTCTTTTCCTTCTCCTTCAGCCAACAGTAGCCCAATTTCCACCAACACCCTGTTGGCTAACAGTACTGGTGGCAGTCATTGTTAATCTGGGCTTCGACTGATCTAGTATGGAAGTTTGCATTGTTGTCCAAAGCAAACTATGAATCCAAATTAACTTCCTCAACTAAGGACAGCCATAAGGCATTATTTAGTTACATCCATAACCTGAAAGGAAAGGCCCAGATTTGTGCCAAACTGGTTGTTAATGATACCGCATATACTGAGCCTGTGGACATAGCTAACCTGTTGGCTGACAGGTTCTGTGAAAACTTCACTCACATCTGTCTCTGCCACATGGACCCCATGACATCCCTTCCACCTGTCGCCTACCTTGTATCTCCAAACAGCAGGTCATAAAGGCCCTCTCTAAGGCCAAAAACACAGCATCTATGGGACCTGATAACATCCCAGGCTGTGTCCAACATGCGGTCAAACAAGAATTAGCAACACCGCTGGGTACTCTTTTCAATCATATTCTAAGCACTGGCTTCATCCCAGCTGAATGTAAAATGGCCACCATTATTCCCTTGCACAAAAGTGGTGCTTACACTGACTCCTGGAAGTAGTGACCTATTAGCCTGACTAGCCTTATCTGCAAGGTTATGGAGTGAATCATCATGGACTTTATCAACAAAGATATAGGAAATCTCCAAACACTTGACCATATTCAGTTTGGATTTGTCAAAGGGAGATCATGCCTGTAAAACCTGGTTGAATTCTTTGAGACAGTCACCAAGGCCCTGGATGAGGGGAAATCTATACATACAGCCTACTTAAACTTAGCCAAGGCATTTGACACTATCCCCCACTCAGGCATCATTGACAGCCAGCTAGACATCAACCCTTATATAGTTGGATGGGTCACTAACTGGCTCACTGATAGAACACATATAGTAAAAATAGGGGAATCCACCTCCAACAGCAGACCTGTAACCAGTGATGTTACACAGAGATCAGTCCTGGGACCTCTATTTTTTGGAATCTATTTCTCTGAAGTAGAAGCAAAAACTAAAGGTCTGTGGCTGACAAAGTTTGCTGATGACTGCAAACTGGGAGCGGTCATAGAACCTCCACATGATGTCAACATCCTACAAGAAGGTCTTACACAAAGAAATGATTGGTGCCAAAGTCATGGCCTTAAACTTAATGCAAAAAAAGTATTATTATTATCTCTTTCGGTAAGAGCGATGTTCCTGCTAACTACCACATCAATAGCAACACCCTAAGTGCACACTCAGTGGTGAGAGACCTGGACAGACAGGTAGACAGTAATCTTACATTTGATCACCATGTCTCCACAGTGGTAAGAAGGGAATTCTATATCAGTCATCTCATAAGTAAGGGCATTGCCTCCAGAAAAAAAAGAAGTTATAACCTCTCTGTACTCTTCCTTCATCAGACCAATAATTGAGTACAATGTCCCTTTTGGTTTATACCTTTCCAGGCACCTGCAGCACAAGGTGTCAGATGGAAGGACTCTATCTCTTCCTTCTTACCCACACCTGCAGGTGTTCCTCAGGGATCCATCATTGGCCCCATGCTATTTAACATCGTCATAAATAACCTTCACTCTGTCCTCCCTGACACTACAGTCATCCAATATGCTGATGACTCTACCTTAGTTTGTAGCGCTCCCAGTTCTTCTGAACTTCTGTCCAAAACACAAACTGCTTTTTCCACTACAGAAAACTGGATGCACCAAAACCATCTCTCCCTCAACTCCAATAAATCTAAAATCCTAATTTTCCTACCTTCCAAGACTTCTTCCTTCGACAAAAACACATTCAACATCCTAACACAAACCAACATACCTATAGAAGGTGTCCCTTCTGCAAAACACCTTGGTATTACCATTGATGAACACCTCAAATTCGACCTCCACATACAACAAAACATAAAAAACCCACCAAAAGTTAGGTATGCTCTACAGGAATAATCTATTTCTCTCAAACTCCTCTAGGCACACTCTAGCCACCACCTACCTTCTTCCCTCTCTACTTTATGGCACCCCTCTTCTTTCTAATCTGTCTGCTTCCCTCACCTCTAAACTCGAATCTTGCTATAATAAGATTGCTAAATTCGCCTCCAAATCCAAAACCTCAACCCACCACTGCCTAACCCTTCAAGCTCTGAACTGGTTAGAACTCCCTAACCACCTTGACTATCTTCAACTAACGACTGCACACAAATTAATATTCTTCCCAGAAAAATGCCCAGCCTTATCCAACATCCTTCCATCATACATCCTCAGCAGATCTTTGAGATCTGTACACAAAAACCTAATCTCCATTCACAGACCTAAACTTCCCGCTGGCCAGTTACGACTATCCTTCTCTCTAGGTAAAAAATGGAACTCTCTTCCTCCTTCCCTTAGGACTATTCCTTACACAGAATCCTTCAAGACCCAACTCTTCTCACACCTATCTGCCAAATGGAAATGCTCTTGCTTTCACCCTGCATAAAATCATGGGAATCTCTTCTCTAACCCCCCCCCCCCGCACCAATCTACAGTCTGATTTCAATTCTAAATTGAACCAATATGGTTTAGCTGACTCTCAGTCGACTGCAAAATGTAAATACTTCTAATAATGTGTAAAAAAAAAAAAAAAATTCTTATTTTGTATTTGTTCTTCTAGGTATACTGCTGTTTGTACACTTCAATTGTTTTTTTATCTTGTGCATTTGTAACTTTGATTGTACTGCCTTGGAGCTTTTCTCCCCGGGCCTCCACTGAAAATGGGTTCTTCTTGGCCCAGTGGACTTCCCCGGTAATCAAACTGAAAATAAAATAAATAAATAAAGTTCTTTATTGCATCTCTAATGTTTTATAACTTGAAAAAGCATTTTGCGAAAGCCAAAATGCTTGTTGTTTTATAATAAAGTATTCTTTGAAGTTCCTTGACCTGGTTTTTCCCAAAATTTGTTCTGTATTTGTATCTGGATCGATTTTACCCACTAGAACTTTTCTTTAGTGACTAGGGAAAGTTACATGCCTATGTTTCACCTTTCTCATGTACTGTAAGCCAAGGACACTGGCGTTATAGCAGACTGTAGTGACAAATGGTAGACTACAATCAAATCTTCCAACCCTCTCCCTTGTGCATATAAGCTAGCAAACTGGTACTTACTCCCGGCACTTTTCCACTAGCTGGCCTTTTTCATCAACTTGCGCAGGACTGACCTTTTGTGTCTTAAATTTTATAGCTATACCTATCCAGTTCTGTTTTGATACTCTGCTGCAATTTGCTTTTTTATTCCCGTTTTCTTTTCTTATATTATTTTGTTTTTGAAGGATAATAGAGCTGAGATTCAATGCCGCTAACCCACCTGGGTTAAATGATATTATTTCCCTCTCTAGTTATATAAAATTAAAAGCTGAATATTATTTTTGATAGTGTAGTAATGCATTCATTTTTATAGAGTATTTATATGGGTGCATAAATAATAAGAGTAGGTCAGAATGTGAACAATGAATGTATATAAATATCAGTAAATTTCTTGTATAAGCTTTCTGGATGAAAATGGAAAGCTGAACTGGTTTTGGTTCTCCTATTTGACCTTATTATGCATATAGGTTAACATGAAGAACAAACACATTTTATAACTTAGTTTTAATATATATTACATTTTATTATTTTTATGCCCTTACATATATTTTTAGTCCTTAATTCAAACTGGGTTGTAATTTAATCTTGATGTGACAAGTGGAATTTTACAAAGGAAATAATGGTGGTCATCTGGTGGTGCCTGGCTTTAAAAGGAACTGATGTTGTTATTTTGTGTAATCTGATGAATTCAAGTGTATTTACTGACGAAAGCGCTCATTAAAGTTTTCTTCCTCTGGGTTTGTGGCATTTTCTTGTTTAAATACAATGCAAATCTTAACATCTTTAACTCTGACACTTCCAGCTCTGACTTCTCTCTTTTTGTCAGTGCCACCGTCTCCAACCCATATAACATAGCTGGTCTCACTACCCTCTTGTAGACCTTCCCTTTCACTCTTACTTTTACCCATCTGTCACAAATCACTCCTGACACTCTTCTCCACCCTGCCTGTACTCTCTTCTTCACCTCTCTTCCACACTCAGCATTACTGTAAACTGTTTATCCCAAGTATTTAAATTCATCCACCTTTGCCAACTCTACTCCCTGCATCCTCACCATTCCTCTATCCTCTTTTCCATTCACACACATATATTCTGATTTAGTCCTACTGACCTTCATTCCTCTCCTCTATAGAGCATATCTCCACCTGTCCAGGGCCTCCTCAACCTGTTCCCTACTCTCACTACAGATCACAATGTCATCAGCAAACATCATAGTCCATGGGACTGCCTGTCTTATCTTGTCTGTCAACCTGTCCTTCACCTTTTCAAATAAGAAAGGGCTCAGAGCTGATCCTTGATGTAATCCCACCTCCACCTTAAATGCATTCATCATCCCTACTGCAGACCTCACCAATGTCACACTACCCTCTTACATATCCTGTACCACTATTATATACTTCTCTGCCACTCCTGACGTCCTAATACAATGCCACAACTCCTCTCTATCTAAGTACTCAAAGACACAATGCAATCCTTCTGACATTCTCTCTTCTCCATCAACACCATCAGAGCAAACATTGCATCTGTAGTACTCCTGGCATGAAACCATACTGCTGCTCACTAATCATCACCTCCATTCTTAACTTAGCTTCCACTACTCTTTCTCATAACTTCATGCTGTGACTGATCAATTTTATTCCTTTGTAGTTACTACAGCTCTGCACATCATCCTTATTCTTAAAAAATGGTACAAAACACTTCTCCACTCCTCAGGAATCCTCTCACTTTCCAAGAATTCATTAAACAATCTGGTTAAAAACTCCACTGACATCTTTCCTAAACACCTCCATGCTTACACAGGTATGTCACCTGGACCAACAACCTTTCCATTCTTCATCCCTTCATAGCTGTCCATACGTCCTCCTTGCTAATCCACTGCACTTCCTGATTCACTATCCCCACATCGTCCAACCTTTTCTGTCTGCCGTTCTCTTCATTCATCAGGCTTTCAAAATACTCTTTCCATCTGCTCAACATACTCTCCTCACTTGTGAATACGTTTCTCTCATTATCCTTTATCACCCTTACCTGCTGCACATCTTTCCCAGCTTAGTCCCTCTGTCTAGCCAATTAATACAGGTCCTTTTCTCCTCCTTTGTATCCATCCTTTCATACAACTCTCCATATGCCTTATCGTTAGCCTTTGCCACCTCTCTCTTTGCCATACGCCTCATCTCCTTATACTCCTGTCTACTTTCTTCATCTCTCTAACAATCCCCTTCTTCTTCGCCATCCTCTTTCTCTGTATACTCTCCTGTATTTCCTTGTTCCACCACCAAGTCTCCTTGTCCTCCTTCCTCTGTCCAGATGTCACACCAAGCACCTTTCTAACTGCCTCCATTACCAGCTTTGCTGTAGTTACCCAGCTGTTTGGTGGCTCTTCACTGCCACCCATTGTCTGTCTTGACTGTTCCCTGGACTCCAGCTCACAATCACCCTTTTTTCAACTTCCATCATTTGATCCTTGGCACTGCTCTCACACTCCTCCTTCTCTTCTTGATCACCAACGTCATCCTACAGATGACCATCCTATGCTGCCTAACTATGCTTTCCTCTTTCACCACTTTATAGTCTCCAGTCTCCTTCAAACTGGTCCTCCTGCATATAATCCACCTGTGTTCATCTTCCTCCACTCTTGTACATCAACCTATGCTCCTTCCTCTTCTTAAAATATATATTCACCACAGCCATCTCCATCCTTTTTACAAAATCTACCACCATCTGACCTTCTGCATTCCTTTCCTTAACACCATACCTAACTATCACTTCCTCATCCCATCTGTTCCCTTCACCAACATGCCCAATGAAATCTGCTCCAATCACCACTCTCTCACCTTTGGGCACACTCCCCACCACTTCATCCAGCTCACTCAAAAGTTTTCTTTCTCATCCATCACACACCCAATTTGCAGAGCATATCCACTAACAATATTCATCACACCATCAATTTCCAGCTTCATAAACATCACTCTATCAGACACTCTTTTCACATCCAAAACACTCTTGGCATACTGTTCCTTCAGGATAACCCCTACCCCATTTCTTCTCCTATCCTGCTTCCAATACACCTGGCCTTACTCCCCTTCTATCTGGTCTCTTGCATGCACAATATATCAACCTTCCTTCTCTCCATCATATCAGCTAGCTATCTCCCTATACCAGTCATACTACCAGCATTCAAAGTTCCTACTCTCACTACCACACTCCTAACCTTCCTCCTCTCTTCCTGCCTTCAGGCATGTCTGCCCCCTCTTCTTTTCCTTCTGCTTCAGCCAACAGTAGCCCAATTTCCACCAACACCCTGTTGGCTAACAGTACTGGTGGCAGTCATTGTTAATCTGGGCTTCGACTGATCTAGTATGGAAATTTGCATTGTAGTCCAAAGCAAACTATGAATCCAAATTAACTTCCTCAACTAAGGACAGCCATAAGGCATTCTTTAGTTACATCCATAACCTGAAAGGAAAGGCCCAGATTTGTGCCAAACTGGTTGTTAATGATACCACATATACTGAGCCTGTGGACATAGCTAACCTGTTGGCTGACAGGTTCTGTGAAAACTTCACTCACATCTGTCTCTGCCACATGGAACCCATGACATCCCTTCCACCTGTCGCCTACCTTGTATCTCCAAACAGCAGGTCATAAAGGCCCTCTCTAAGGCCAAAAACACAGCATCTATGGGACCTGATAACATCCCAGGCTGTGTCCAACATGCGGTCAAACAAGAATTAGCAACAGCACTGGGTACTCTTTTCAATCATATTCTAAGCACTGGCTTCATCCCAGCTGAATGTAAAATGGCCACCATTATTCCCTTGCACAAAACTGGTGCTTACACTGACTCCTGGAAGTAGTGACCTATTAGCCTGACTAGCCTTATCTGCAAGGTTATGGAGTGAATCATCATGGACTTTATCAACAAAGATATAGGTAATCTCCAAACACTTGACCATATTCAGTTTGGATTTGTCAAAGGGAGATCATGCCTGTAAAACCTGGTGGAATTCTTTGAGACAGTCACCAAGGCCCTGGATGAGGTGACATTTATACATACAGCCTACTTAAACTTAGCCAAGGCATTTGACACTATCCCCCACTCAGGCATCATTGACAGCCAGCTAGACATCAACCCTTATATAGTTGGATGGGTCACTAACTGGCTCACTGATAGAACACATATAGTCAAAATAGGGGAATCCACCTCCAACAGCAGACCTGTAACCAGTGATGTTCCACAGAGATCAGTCCTGGGACCTCTATTTTTTGGAATCTATTTCTCTGAAGTAGAAGCAAAAACTAAAGGTCTGTGACTGACAAAGTTTGCTGATGACTGCAAACTGGGAGCGGTCATAGAACCTCCACATGATGTCAACATCCTACAAGAAGGTCTTACACAAAGAAATGATTGGTGCCAAAGTCATGGCCTTAAACTTAATGCAAAAAAAGTATTATTATTATCTCTTTCGGTAAGAGCGATGTTCCTGCTAACTACCACATCAATAGCAACACCCTAAGTGCACACTCAGTGGTGAGAGACCTGGACAGACAGGTAGACAGTAATCTTACATTTGATCACCATGTCTCCACAGTGGTAAGAAGGGAATTCTATATCAGTCATCTCATAAGTAAGGGCATTGCCTCCAGAAAAAAAAGAAGTTATAACCTCTCTGTACTCTTCCTTCATCAGACCAATAATTGAGTACAATGTCCCTTTTGGTTTATACCTTTCCAGGCACCTGCAGCAACTGGAGAAACCACAAAGGTTTCTCACAAGCAAAATTGAAGATCTTCAACATCTGTCCTATTTGTATTGTATGAAATCACTGTCACTTTATTCTGTTTCATACAGACTACTCAGAGGCAATCTCTGCCTTGCATATAAGGCAATATCTGACCATGCTTTATTGGAAATGCTACATATCTGCAAATCAAATGGTACAGGGGTTACTCAATCTAAAGACCTTAATGTGGTATGTGACATTAATAGAGCCTGCTGGAGGGACAGATTTGTCTCCCAGAATTTACCACACTTTGGAACAGACTCCCACTTCATGTCAAACAGAGCACCTCATTGGCTCTCTTCAAATGCAATCTGGATGATTGGATGGGTAACTGTAAATTTGCCCCAGGGATCCACCTGTATCCCTCTTGGACAGAGGTTTTAGGTGCTAATCGTGGAAATAAGGGTATAACTTGGCTAGGCTTGTAAGGGCCCTAGGGCCATTAGCCTATTAACTTCCTATGATCCTATCCTATGATCCTTCTCAATGATTTATTTTTGTCCATCACTTTATTCAGTGGATGTGGCTAATTTAAGATAACTCCATTATTTCCACAGATTATGCTTTTTTGTATGCCATTGAATGTTTGTCACCCCCCCCCTTTGTGTCATTCCTTTTAAGACAGAATATAGGTATATATTGTCTGTGTGCATGCCATATCACACCAGTTTTCTTCAACTGATATGAAATATTTCTACTCCCACCAACAGCTATGTAATGGCATTGTATAGCATTCAATTTTTCACTTTGTACTGATCCGAACTGCCTACCAAACTAAGTCATAGAATTACTTTGAATATAGTGTTCCATTGCTTACTTGTTTTCTTGGGTCTACCTGTGTGAAAAAGCACTGCTCTACACTTTGGATATACATAGATTACTTACATGTGGGCTATTATGAGAACTTTACCTCAAACACTACTTGTTAATATATAGAAAAATATGAGGAAAAACAAAACTAGGCAGATTTCAGGTGCATAAAGGCCTTCAACACCATTCTCCACTCAGGTATTATAGACGAGCTCACCAGCCTGAACATGGACCTTTGGGTCAAGGGATGGGTTGCCGGCTGGCTCACGGATGGAACCCACATGTTGGGAGTTGCAGGGGCTAGGTCTGACTCTAAACTGGTTATGGGTGGCGTTCCTCGGGGCTCGGTCCCTGGGACCCCTCCTGTTCAGGATGTGCTTCTAAGGGGTGTGGGTGGGCACAGGGGGACTGTGGCTGGCCAGGTTCGTAGACGGCTGCAGGCTGGGGGCTATAATTGACTCTCCGGCTGACGCAGACATCCTCCGGGGGGGGGGGTGTCACTGGGGCAGATGCATGGTGTCGAAGCCATAGCCTCGGGCTGGATGCCGGGAAGTGCATAGTCGTCCCCTTTGGAAGGGCCAAGGTACCCACAGACTGCCACATAGGTGGTAGCCCCCTAGATAAGCTGGGTGTGGTAGGGGATCTGGGGACCCAAGTGGATAGTAGCCTCTGCTTTGATAGTCACAGTGCCGGGGTGGTTGGGGGGGGTCCTTCTGTGTGGCCCACCTAGTCGCAGGGGGTTTGCATCCAGATCAGTGGGGGTCATTGGGCCTCTATGCATCACTCATCGGGCCCATCATGGAGTGCGGTGCCCCCATTTGGGATGTGCCTTGCGAGGCGCCTGTGGCGGCTGGGGGGGCCACGGAGGTGCCTCACCAGGAGGATCACTGGCCTCGAGCAGATGCCCTGTGCAGCTCAACTGGAGAAGCTCCGGCTGTACTCAGTTGCATGCCGCCTGCTTGGAGGTGATCTCTGCCTGGCATGCAGGGCCATGTCCGGCCCAGAATTGGTGGTTTCCAATCTACATTTGGCAGAGCTCCTTGATAACCCTCTTCAAGAGAAACCTTGATGAGTGGATGGGAAACAGAAAGTTTACCCCAGGGATCACTGCAATGGCACTGCTGGACAGAGGCACAGGGAACTAATCTAAGGGGGTGACGAAAGCCAACACATTCTGGCTAAGCTTATAAATGCCTTCGGGCAGATAGCCTAGTACCTACCTATGAACCTATGAACCTATGTATGTCTCTTATTATAACAACACGCTTTCTGTAAACATGTCAAAGCAAATAAGATAAAAGACAACTATGCAGATACCAAGTGCATAAATGCCACAATGTATATTTCTCTGATTATAACAGCAAACTTTCTTTACACATACCAAAGCAAAATAGCAAAGCAATCTAAACAAAGATTTTTCATGTAGATGTTGAATGCACTGCATTGATGATGGATAGCACCAGTGTTGAGGTGTACCATTACACACACACACACACACACACACACACACACACACACACACACACACACACACACACACACACACACACACACTGAATATTTTACTTTGTTTTCATATTCCTGGGGTTTATTTATTTATTTATTCACACTGCTTCATGGTAGTTGTGAAGCCCCTGCTTGTTGTGGAGTCTGTTACATGCCTCTATAATACTCTGAGAATGTATCCCAGAATTGTGAAATTAAAGAAAAAATGGATGGTGGAATTTATGTGGGACAGGAAGCACACTACAGTTAGTTGTGACAAATTAAGTTTTCCAAAACAGGTGGGAGGACTGTGAATGCTGGATTTGGATTTCTAATTTCTGAATATTCTAATGAAAATGTATAATTTGTGTGTAACTTGTCCACTCATTTCATGTCAGAAAAATGAAACAGACATAAGATTTGGGAGGTGTATGGGACTTAGATCTGGTTGAGAGATGGTACAAACTTTTAAGAGTTGGAACAATAACCTGCATAATTACTGTATGAACCTGCAAGCTATGAAGTGGGTTACCAATACAAACATACAGAAGCTGGTTAGTTGAAATAATACAAACAGGGATGGAAAAAGGGTAAAAAACAAGGAAATCTGTTTTGGAGATGGAGGAAGGCAAGTTATTGTAGCAGTTAATTATTGAACATGGAGTAATGGGGTCTATGTTTAACTACTGCATAACATTTCCATCAAATGACTAAACATTGAACCCTAGCCATCGAACATTCATTCAGCGAACATTCATTTTTTTCACCAGGGAAAGTAATTAGTTAGCCGACACTTCTCCATCTCATGCAAAGCAGTATTTCAAACCTGAATAAAAAAAAAAAAAAGATGTAGGACTAAGACTGGTAAGACATGAAAATGTCAGTAGTGTGCATCACTGGAGTAGTATGAATTCTAAACATGTAAATTGTAATGTCCTTGAACAGTTTTTTAGGCATGCTGAACTTAGTGCTGATAATGACATTATGTCAGACTCCCTCAAGACTCTTAAAAATTAGTTTTTAACACAGAGGATATCATGAGACTGAGCCTGATCATGCCTTTAATGATGTAATAAGACACAGTGGAGACTCTGCCAGACCCTATTTTTCTGCTTGTGCAGATACTGAGGCAGGAACCAGTGCCATTACCTCTAATAACTTTAGAATGTGTTTGATGAAGTCGAGTGATGTTCAGCCAATATGTGACATCATTAAGAAAAATTGGCATGCCCTTGCCTCCGATGATAGATATAAGACATTGGTAGGTGATGTTCCTCATTTTTGTTTTAAGAACAATAAATCTTTGAAGAAGTTGCTGTGTTACAAACCTTTTCATAAAAATGTCTGTAAATTTATTAGAGTACATACGCACCCCGGTAGGAATTGTAGTATGTGTGGTTGGTTATATCTATAGTGGTACTGTGGTACTGAGTATATGTATCCTACCACAGGTAGATCTTATAAGTTTTGCTTTTATGCTGACTCCAAGGGTTGTAATCTTGTGTATCTAGGTTTTTGCACTTTATTTAACAGTTACTATGTTGGCAAAAATAGCAGATCTATGAAATATCGTATACGTGAACACCTTAAAGATATAAGGAAGCATGGTGTTAAACGTTCTTTAGTAAGCACATTCTGAGTAATGGTAGTGAACATCATTTTAAATCCTTGGTTTTGGAACTTTATAAATGTAATGGAAGGGGTGGTGATGTTAGAACTAAAACGGACTGTTCAGAAACTAAGTGGATAATTGAATTGCAAGCTAACAGTGGCATTGGGTTAAATAGAATGGTTCTTTTAAACCCGTACTCAGGTCACATGCTCTTTTAACATCATTTTGGATTTAAGTACTTGTTAACTGCTACTGTTTTAGATCTAATTAAGCGCCTTGTAGTGGGTATGAAAGTGCTTATCTCTGGTTACTGCTTTTACATTTTTTGTTAAAGCTTTTGGATTTTACCCTGTTGTGTCTGACTGGTATTCCTGTTTTTATTTTGACATTTTCATGTTTTAGCAGTCTTAGTCCTACATCTGTTTTTTTGTACGCTCCTTTCTTTCTCTGGATTTATGGAGCATGGCAGAAGGAAGAACTGTGGAACTTGAGTATAATCCCTGTACACAGGACTCTTCTACTTCCCTAGATCATTTTGGATGTATTCTTGAGGTGGAAGGTAATCCCCTTCTAACCACTGTTGATGAAGGAAATGAAGGTACTGTTTTGAGTGAGTCAGTAATTGCTGATTTTAATGCCTTTATGGTTTTATTCAGGGACTTAAAGAATGTTTTGTATAGGTACAAACACTTTCATTCCAGAGGCTTCATTTAGAAGCAGGTCTATTTTACAGAGTAATTCCCAGAGGTTTAAGAGTTTTAAGGATGCCTCCCTATGGACATTTTTATCCTTCATTACATAAACAGTGGCAATCACTCAACCTGGAGTTTAGCTTTAATTATATTAAACTTTTAAATGATTTCTTCCCACCTATGGAGGAATCCACTCTGAGTGAAGTGAAGGAAGGCAGAGGCAAATTAGAGGCTTTTCTGGCTTCTGAGACATATAAATGGAAGTTAGATGATTTATTCATCAGTGCAGTGGCTTTTAAAAAATGTCTGCAGGAGGTTAAATGCAAGAAACTGCTAAGAGACATTGCTGGCTTTCATGAGAGTTGGGTGTTCTCATGACCAAAAACTGCTTTGCAGCCAGTGCATGATAATGGTTTATCTACTTGGAAGGGACGTTCGACTGCCTATGTGAATACTACATCTGCTAATTCTCAGGATGTTGATGTTATATCCACTTCAGTTAAGAAGGCAGCTGAAATGTTATCTGTTAATACAGCAACTACATCTG
The DNA here is from genome assembly GCF_019279795.1 of Protopterus annectens. NCBI lineage: Eukaryota > Metazoa > Chordata > Ceratodontiformes > Protopteridae > Protopterus > Protopterus annectens. Next base: position 556,465,590 of record NC_056725.1, read on the forward strand.
CTGGCACAGCTGTCAATAATTTATTGATTCCTGATAACAGAGTTTGCTGTAATGAACTTTCTGCGACTTCATCCGCAATAGTGCAGAATGAATCTAAAGTCAATTCCCTACCCCCGCACTATTTTTTTACTATTACAACTACCAGAGCTGATAAAGGAAAGAAGGAAAGAAATGAGAGGACATTCATCCAGCAGGAACTGGCTCAGCTTAAAGACACCTCAAACCATGGGACAACTGGAGTTGGGGCTGGTGGTGTGAAACAAGGTTCCACGGACTTAGTGATCAACATGTCAGCATATGAACTTACATCTACTCTACAGTAATGCCTTTGGATTTTACCCTGCCATTTTTGAGCAGTATTTCAAACCTACCCAGGTGGGGGACTTTGCCTCGCATGCACCCTAAAGTGGGTTGATTCACCCCCCCCTAAATATATATACTAACTCCAAGACAACACTGCAGTGGAGAAAAGGGCAGATGGGGAAGTGTTGGCCAACTGGTTACTTTCCCATTTGCTGAAATGAATGTTTGCTGAATGAACGTTTGATAGGATTCAATGTTTAGCTGTTCAATGGAAATGATATTTGACAGTTAAACATAGACCCAGAATAATGACATGGATAGAGGCACATCTTAAATCTAATTTAAAGAGAGGGATAGAAGTGAATGCTGCGTCTATTCAGAGAAACTAAAAGAAACCTGAAAACAAGAGGGAAATGGTTGAATAGACCTTCTTTGACTGGATAATAATAGGTAGAGAAATATAGACATTGGGTATGAAATTAGTGAGGTAAGTGCATAAAATTTTATTTGGTTTTAAACTTCTCAGCATAAATGCTTTGAAGTATAGCTGGAATACACTGTTCAACTTTCTATGGATGAAAGAACAGTGGTTTGCTATATGCTGAGTGTCAAAAGATGCAATATGAATTTACAAAGATTTTTCATGTATGAGTGTAACTGTCAATATCAGTACTTTTATACCCCAGTGAGGTTTCAGAATTCTTTTTCCTAGTACAGATGCTACTTGTTAGAGAAGTTGGCCAGAGGATAGGGAAGACTGCATTTGTTATGGGGTTCTCACAACTTGGAAACCTTTTGAAAGGAACTGAGGATCAAAATTATCTTATAACATAAAGAAATGCTGAGAATATCCAGACCAAAATTGCAACAAACACAACACTGCAGAACAAAAGTCAGTAAAGATCCATACCCTTGTCGCCCACACAAAAAGCACACCAAGTGTGAAATGCTAGTTTAAAAATAAAGTAGTATGTAATGCATTTTATTCTATTAATCATATAACAGAAAGGATAAATTCATGTGTAAATGCAAGTAGTTCTGAAACTGCAGTGTGGCTTGTAGCAAATTAACCTCCGACCCTGGCAGTTGCTAGCTTAGCAAGTTTTAATGTTTATGCTTTTCACAAGTGATTATCTGCTGGGTCAGGAAATTAAATATGTGAAATAATGAAATCTTCTGCTCTTTCCTGCTGCAGCTGGTGGGAAAGTGTAACAGTGAACAAAGATGTGTATTAGAAGACTGAATCTGCTATTGTATTCGAACTGATGTGAAACCTTGAAGAAGTAACTTTACAGAAAGACATTATGTCTGACCAGGTGAATAGCAAGGCCGTATTGTTACCAGAGGAAAACTTTTTTAAAATATACAGCATCAGCAGTTTTTATGAATAGAGGACTGTAAGCTAAAGTGATGTAGATGCCCTGTGACATACCACGTCAGTAAGGTGGGCACAACTTAAATGTAAAGACTATAAAGTCTGTGTACTTCCTGTTTCATGTTAGACAAAATTCTGTACTTGTACGTTTTTTGCCTCCTGGTGTACACTAGTAAACTTTTGAACCTGAACCTCCTGTCTATTGAATTCTTGATTTTATTTAACACCAAGGTATAAGAAAAATGATTTAATTCCACAAGTAGATAAATTACAACGATTAAGCATGTTTGTTTCACCATGGAAACTTCCTCAGAATAAATACATTACACACAATCTCACTTTAAATACACATCACTCCATTCTGATTGGTTAAGAGAACATCTCATTAATAAAATATGCAACCTTTAAAATAATATGTCATTTGAAAATGCTAAACAAATGTTGTAATACAAAAATGGTAATAAAATAGTGTATTAAAATACCATATATACATACATGTCTTGTATAAAACACATTCAAAGGTTGCATATTTTATTAATGAGGTGTTCTCTTAACCAATCACAATGGAGTGATGTGTATTTAAAGTGAGATTGTGTGTAATGTATTTATTCTGAGGAAGTTTCTGCAGTGAAACAAAAGTGCTTAATCATTGTAATTTATCTAGTTGTGGAATTAAATCATCCTTTCTTATACCTTGGTGTGCTTTTTGTGTTGACGACAAGAGTACGGACCTTTATTGGCTTTTGTATTGCAGTGCTATGGTTGTTGCAAAGGAACTGAGAATATCTGGTCAGAACAATAGGTATTATAAAGTAATATACTTTACCACTGTTTGCACTCTCCCTGACCATAACCAGTCAACATAGTCCTGTTTAACTATTACATCCTATTCCTTCTATGTAACTTCCAAAGCTTTTCTTATAATCTGTGTTTTGAACTTTAGATTAGCAAACCTTTTTTTAAACTACATTTCTGCTTCTTATGCTTTAACTGCTATCATGCTTTTGTTTATAGTATTGTATAACTTGGCAACTACTGAATGACATTTGTAACTTATTGAATATCTCTATAGTAAGTTTGTATGTTTTGGAGATTCTCTCCCTGGGCCTCCACTGAAAAAGGGCTTTGGTTCAGTCGGACACTCCCAGTCAACAAATGTAAAATAAAATAAAATAAAAAAATACATAAATAAATAAATGTTTGGGAGAGAGAGATATTCCATTATGCCCACTATTGTATGTTTTAGGAGTTTTTGGAGGTCTTGATTTTCCTGAGTATTATATTCAGCTCTTGAATATTATTTTGCTGTTAGCTAAAAAAGTGATAACTAAATGCTGAAATTCAGAAGAAGTCCTTAGAATTTATTTATTTATTGACATTTGAATATCAGGAAAGTCTGATTGGTAGAAGCCCAATTTCAGCTCCAAATTATTACAAAACTTTTCAAGAGCAATAATTTTGCAGTCTTCAAGATAAAACAAAAGCCTCTGCAGTTTAAATACTTATAACAAACTAGACATAATATAAAACCATTGGTTAAGAATCGATACAGGTTATATGACAATCATTTAATATTTAGAGAAATTTTAGACACTTTGCAGTTAAATTAAAGGTAAGTTAGTTTAATACAAACAGGACTTGCGAAATGAAGTGAAAAACAGGATTATGGTATATTCAGAGAGAAAGTCAAGGAAGAGAATTTAATAGAAGCAAGGAAGTAAGTGAAGAACAGGGAGTAAGGAGGTATAAGGAATGAAAAGGTACTTATTCACATTTAGGCATATAGTTTATCCTGGTTTTGAGCAAGAACACAGCCAGATTTTGGCTAGGAAGTCTTTCAGAGTGGGTTTGAAAGATGGGAGGAAGAGTATTGACCTGATGGATATAGGTAAGGAGTTCCAGGCCTTAGTAACCTTATACAAACAATTCCTACCAGATTTAGTAGGTTTGTAGACAGAGAGGAGCTTTTGTTCACTGGATCATAATGACTGACTGGGAACATAGTTGTGTAGAATGTTTTTTAGTGCTGGACAGGCACATGGATGCTGGAGAGTTTTATAGGTGGCAAAAAGCTGTGTATATGTTAGTTGATGGGGCAGTTCTAACCAATTTAGGCTTTTTAGTGCAATAGAGTAATGGGTTCTGAAAGGGGTATTTGCTTCAAATTTAGCAACTTTGTTATAACATTGTTCAAGTTGTAATTCTTGTGAAGGCTGGAGGTTAGTAAGTATGGGAGCGCCATAAATAAGTACGGGAATGAGATGAGAAGTGCAAGTGTAGTTTTAATTGTATTGTGAGAAAGTTTTTGGCTCTGTAAAGTTATCCCTAGTTTTTGATGAGTTTTTCTTATGCAATGTTGTATGTCGAATGTAAGTTTATCATCCACTATCACCTATAATAATTTGCTATGTGAAGTGACTTCAGTGATTGTATTATCAAGAGAGGACTTTAAATTTTGTTTTTTTCATGAGAGAGGGATTTGGGGAAAAAAGTAGCTGTTTGGTCTTTTTTGAGTTGAGCTTGAGTTGTGAGTTATGAACCCATGTTTCAGTGGCTGTTAAAGCTTCCTGACTAATTTTTTGGAGGTGTACCATGTTGTCAGGTGTGCACATAAGAGTGGAATTATCTGCATACTCTATTAAGATGGCCTATGTTGTGTGGATGTAAAGAGAGTGTTGGTGAAAATGTGAAAGAGTAGGGGACCAAGAATAGAGACTTGTGGTACACTGGTGGTGACTGGAAGGTAAAGAGAGAGTGTGGAGTGCCATTTTATTGACTAATACCTATTGGATAGGTAGCTTTTGAACCACAGAAGAGTGGCATGAGAGAGACCTGAGGAAATTTGAAGTAGAATTTTGTTATGACAATCTGTGTTGAAGGCTGTAGACAAGTCTAGAAATAAGGAAGAAACTAGTTTGCTATTATCTCTAGCTTTATTGACAGTATCTACATAGATTAGAAGGGCAGTGTTAGTACTATGGGAAGGATGGAAGCCATGTTGTGTAGGGGATAGGAATTCTTCCTGCAAGAATACATTGTTCAATTATTTTGGCAAGAGGAGATAAGATTGTTATAGGTTTAAGTTATTAATGTCTGTTAAATTTTCTCCTTTGTGCAGAGGGATAATGTATGACTTTTTCGAGAAGAAGAGAATGTGGGATTCCTGGACTGACTTGGATTTGTAAGGACTGAGACAAGATAGGCAATGCTATTGGCTACTATTTTTAGGTACCCGCAGTTGAAGAGGTGCATGGTTTAAGTTTGTTTAAAGAATAGTTTCACATTGGATGTGGCCACAGGTTTGAAGGTGAAAGTGGATGTGGTGATATTTGGCTGCTGGGCAGGGTTGAGATTAGATGTTGAGGGATCTTTAGTTAGAGATGCTATACTATCTCTAAAATAAGAATTGAACTGTGTTGCAGTTTTGAGTTATCGGGAGAAGGGTTTGGGTTGAATTTTGGCTGGGATATAAGATTTTTCAATTGGATGAACATTTTTAGCATTGTGTTTAGTATTATTCTGAAAGTTATTATAGTATATATTTTTTTGTTTTCATTTATTTGCGTTTTAGTACGACTGTGAAGTATTCTGAAGTATTTAAGATATTGAGGTGTTTTATGTTTTTGCCATTCTTTCCATGCTTTTTCTCTATCCTGCATTAACATTCTACTCTGTTTGGATAGACAAATTACATTATTTGGTTTTAATCTCTTCCTTCTAGGAGGCATGAGGCTATTTAGGATATTTAGAAAAGTTGTATTGAATTCATTTACAACACCATCTAAGGGGAGGATTTTAGGAAGCTCCAGTTAACAGATGATAGTGTAGTAATGAAAATTTCTGGGTTAAACTTGGAAACGCATGCTGTTTTATAAATATGCTGTTTAAGTGGATGTGTGAGATGTCTGGTCATATAGGTTGGGAGATGATCTCTGAGAGAGTCTGATATTGTACCTGTGGTGATGTATTTGCTATGGTCTGATATTAGTATCCAGTATAGGGAATTTGATGTATTGCTGTAATCTGTGAGGCTATTCATTAGTTGTGTGGAATTATATAAATTGATGCTACATATAGGGGAGTTAGAGTTTATGTCCAACCAAATGACATTCACATCACATAGTAGTATTTTTTCTCTTGTCGAAATGTTATGGATATTCAGTGTAGGATATCTTCCAGTATAGCTGTATTGTCACCAGGAGGGATGTAAAGGTCTCAAAGTTGTCTAGACATTTTACTAGCTTCTATGTACAAGGGGAGGGTTGAAAGGTTTGACTGTAGTCTACCATTTGTGACTATAGTCTAGTTGAATGGTCTGAGAGTTGTCTAAAATAGAAGAAAATGTTATAAAAGGTAAAGCAAGTCAAGGCTCTATTAATAAGTGAATGCCATGGTATCATGATATTGATTTGGCTTACAATTTAGATGGTTAGAAGATAGGATAGAACTGTAATGATAGGCAATGCAGCTTCTTTCCCTATATCTAGAAAAAAGAGTTATTGAGGTAATTGGTAATCTCAAGACGGAAAACAAGTAAAGAAATAATGGCAGAGGATTATATTATAAAATGGCATTTCCGTAAATAAGACTATTTAAATGATACATTACAAGAGGATTGTACAAATTGCAATAGTTTGAAATGACAGTTTTTTTTTTTTTTTTTTTTTTTTTTTACTTTACTTTGTTGGTTGGATGTTACTTATAAATAAAGCTGGTGTTGTATGTAAAAAGGCTTGTGATGTCAATACAATAAGAGAATGTCAGTATACTTGACCAAATTGCACCTGACCATCAAAGGTGTTAATCTTCTTGATGTTGTCCTCACAAGCATTTTTTCCGTTTGCATCATGCCATCATCCCTCTTGTTAACCCCTCCCTAGCTAAATGTGACAATTTCAATGTGGTCTTCTCTATGAAATCTGCTTTCTGGCCCCTCTAATAATTCCTCTACATTCAAGAATACTCCAAAAGCAATTAGTTACTATTTAAAGATCTTATAGACAATCACAAATGGTATTTGCTCCCCAGCAAACCTGGTAAGTTTGGCTTCTAACTACTCCTCTAAATTTTATTCCCTTTTAGATAGAGGCATTGATACCAATCCATTACAAGCACCATGAAAGTTTAAAACTAAACCCATATGGTGGAACAACCACATTTATAAATGCTGTAATAAAAAGAAAAAAGCTCCTGGTCATCATTAAAAGATATCCACTTAATCATTCTAAAAGGGATTTAAAACTTGTAAGTAGTTCTCTCAAACTTACCATTAAGAAATGTAAGTCTGACTATGAATTTAGGGCTGCAACTAGTTCAAAAGACAACCAAAAGGTCTTTGTCAGCTATATTAGAAACTTAGAAGCAACTAACAATTTTGTACTGAACTTATCTCCAATGGTACTTCCTTTTCTGATCCCATAGCATTGCTAATACCCTGTGGACAAATTCTCTTCCAGCTTCACTCCACCCAACCTCCCTTTTGTTACCTCCATTACCCCTCATGTCCCACCCCACCTAAGATAAAATTTTACCAAGTCCTTTTGCCACTTTCCAAATTAAAAATATTACTTCCATGTAGACTGACAACATTCCTAGATATCTGCTGATAAACTGAAAGTGCCACTAAACCCCTTCATCAACTGTTCAGCCTGAGTCTCTCCACTGGTCATGTCCACAGAATGTGGAGAATGGCAGTTGTGGTGCTCTTGCATAAAGATGGTCCTCCTACTGGCCCTGAGAATTACAGACCTATTAGTCTTATTAGTCTTAGTTGCAAAGTTATGTTGCATAGTATTGCTGGACTAATAAACTATGATACAACTAACTTTATAGCTCTGGATGCACACCATCTTAGCTTTGTAAAATGTGGCAAAACCCTGCCCAACCTGGATGAGGTATTTGAATGGGTTAGAGAGGCCATGAATAAGGGGCACGTAGTTCACAATGTGTATCTGGGCCTTCCCAAGGTCTTTTAAGCTATTTCCCATGTTGGGAATATTGGCAGACTCTCCTAACTCAACATTAACCAATACACAGTTGATCAGATAGGCAATTGGCTGTCTGACATGACCCATACTATTAACTCTGTGAGTATTTGCTCTAAACAGGAGTTTGCCAGCCATGGTACCTTGGTATCTCACAGGACTCTTTCCTGGATCCCCTCCTTTTTGGTATATGATCTTCTTCTTCTTTTTTCGGCTTTTTCCCGGTTAGGGGTCGCCACAGCGGATCACCTTGTCCGCACATTGAATGGCAGTGGAGTTTTACGGTGTCGAGTTGCCAGCCCGGCGCCCAACCTTCCACAGAAGGCACACTCACACGCACACCTAGGGCCAATTTAGAGTGTCCAATCCACCTGCAGCATGTCTTTGGGATGTGGGAGGAAACCGGAGCACCCGGAGGAAACCCACGCGACCACAGGGAGGACATGCAGACTCCGCACAGAAGGCACCCCAGCCGAGGATCGAACCAGAGAACCTCTTGCTGTGAGGCAGCAATGCTAACCACTGCACCACCGTGGCCGCCCACCTATATGATGCTTTGACATAAAAGCTGATATTAAGGCCTTATGGCTATCCATGTTTGATGATGACTGCAAACCGGTAACTGTTATCAAATCCGATTTTGATACTCAGTTTCTCCAGCAAGGAGTGGTCCAAACAACTGCTTAGAATAAGCAGTGGGCTTATTCTTAGCACTAAGAAATACACCATAGTTTCCTTTGGTAAATCTAGTATCACTACTGCTTACTGCAGAGGTAACATTCCACTTAAATTTGACATAGTCATCAGCGACATGGGTTGATATGTTAATAATAGAATCTTCTTCAATCACCACATTTCTGGGTGATTAGAACATCGGTCTAACTTGCACAACTCATCTTTTGTGGTATCTCCTTAAAGTCCAAAAAGTTATAGTTCCACTATATTCATCCAATATTAGGTTGGACACTGAATACAATGCACTATTCAGCTTGTACCTCACTAAGCACCTAAAGCAGCTTGAAGGACCTCATTTCCTTACCAAAAAGATCTTAGGGTACTCTTATAGATTAAAAGACTGCCCATCTACTCCGTATCATACAGATGGCTGAGGAGTGATTTTTACTAGCATTCCATGCTATGAATGATCCAGTGTTCTTTGAACTCCTTCAGCTAAATCAAACCAGTTTTAAAGCAAACACCCACTCTAGAGACCTAAGTGTGTACTACCACATGATCAACACTACATGGTGTGACAGATACCTAAAATAATATATTGCCTATTTCAGGAATAGGCTGTCCTTAGCTATAAAGCAGAGTACTTCTCTAGAAATCTTAAAAAAAAAAAACAGCCTGGCTAACTATATAGGTGATCACACATTTTCACCAGGGATGTGGAGAAAGTTTACTTATGGGGGACATCATTAGTCTGTCACCAGTATTGGGTGATGTGGCTAAGCTTCTTCATGGTCTCCTTGATCATATGTTAGTTGCAAGCCTAATTAATAAGAACCTATGAACCAGTGTACATTTTGATATTCACAACTGTGCTATGGGAACAATGTCAAGCTTCAAAGCCACTTCATCAGAATAATGAGGACTCAAAGGCAGATTCCATAGTGTTGGTCATGGTCTTTTCAAGATAAAGCACCATTCAGATGAAAATCCTTGCTTAGTTCTGTAGTAATCTTCGGTACTTCAGCACTAAGGATTGAAGAGGTGTGAATTTTAGAATGACATTGATACATACAGATTGGCCATAACAGTTCTGACATTCCTTCTAATGGTTGTAGCACAGAACAACAAGGGGTAACTCTATTACCATTTAGTGCTCTCACTTGTGAGTGGGCAGTGAAGTTTTTAAACAATCACATATAGTCAGTGAGCTGCCATTGTTTTTGGCAATGCCCTCTGTAAACTTCTCCATTTAGATTTCTGTTGATGGCCTGCAAAGTCACTGCAAGTACCACTTATTATCACCATAAGAAACAGCTTTCCTAGACCCTTTACTTTAAAAAGACCACCTTTGACTCTTGTTACCAGTATCTCCTTTAATCAATGCAACTCTTGCTTTAACCCATTCACCGATCTATCTATCTATCCATCCATCCATAAGCCCCCTTTTCCCCATTTTGTTTTCACATTGAGTCAGGGTATCACATCAACAGTGACCATCACCTGCTGCAGTTGTCCTTTTGTACCACAGACCTGCACACACACTCACAGCTATGTCAAATTTAGAGTGTCTAATCCACCAAATGCATGTCTTTGGAATGTGGAGGAAAACTGGACTATCTGAGAAAAACCCTCTCAAACACATAGAGGGCATGTACACTTCACATAGAGGGCATCCAAGCCAATAATTAAATTGGAGAACCTCTTGGTGTAAGGTAACAATGCTACCTACTGTGTCATTGTAGCTAGGTGCTTCTATAATCTTCCCTAATTTCTATGTCACACACTTCATCCCTTGCAGAGTTTTTACACAGCTGCTCCACATGCTTAGGTACTCCTCATGATTTACATAACAAAACAATTGCACTGCTTCTTCAGTCACTAACCAAGTACCCTGTCTGATTGCCCTGCAATACAATTCATTTAAACCTTGACTTTTGATATTTAGTTTAACTATCTGAAATGTGTATGGATATAATAGCTAAACATGTATCATTTTCATGTGTCCTTTGTCACTTAACCTGCAAAAATGTATTTTCTTGTCTCTTTTGTCTCTGATTTATTATTTCAGCAATTGTCATTTGATTGGTAAGAATGAATTTAAAGTCATGACCATCATTGTTCAAAATGTTCATGACTAAGGCATTTTTAGTATCACACTTGCTGATATCATAGAAATGTTGGTAGACTCCACTTCTGAGGGCATTAATGGTCTTCCCAATGTAAAACCCTGAACATAGTGAACACAAATCAAGGTATACTACTGCCGTGCTACTACAGGAAATTTTCTTTTTAAGCACTTACTTGCCATAATTAGGTACTACTATCTCTTTCCCTTCAATTATATATTTCCATTGCAGGCAGAAGCCACACTTTGTCATAAGTCCCTCCTGCTCTTTGTCCTGTTTAGCCCTCTCTAACATATTTGTTATGGTGGTATCCTTTTTGTATACAATTATTGGAGATTTCCCTACTTTCCCAAATTCCAGTAATGTTGTAATATTTCCCTCACTTCATTAAACTGGTTGTTGTAACAAAAAATGGCGGATTTTGTAAATTTGGTGATAGCTCTCCCTGTGTAATTACTTTCTGGGTTTCTTAGATCACCTAATATTCAGGAAAATAACCCCTCCATATTTTTTCAATAACTTCCTGTAAAATACTATTAAGAAAGTCTTGAGAGTAGCCTCTTTTTAACATGTCTTTCAACACATTGGTTTGATGTAAATAATCATCCCATTCTGGCACCATCCTTGCAAGGCATACCGCTTGTTTTTTTACTAAGGATCTTTTGTGGTGTTGAGGATGGCAGCTGTCATAATGAAGTGTGTTTGAGTATGTAGGTTTTCTAAAAATTGTAGTGTTGAAGCCTTTTTTGCCTTTTACTTTGCTTAAAGTAATGTCAAGATAGTTCACAGCTTCAGAACTTATTGAATGGGTGAAGTCCAGAAAATCGGTACTTTCCCTAATGTAACCCATAAAGGTCCAGAATTCTGTTTCACTTCCATCCCATAAAATAATAATATCATCCAAATAATGACCATAATATTTCCAATGTTTGGAAAATGGGCTATTAAGGACACATTTTCTTTCCCAAAAAGCTAAAACAATATTAGCAAAAATTGGGGCACAGGTGGCTCCCATTGCCACACCCTGACATTGTTTAAAATACTGTTCTTCAAATACAGTAACATTGGTGTCCAGTACTAGTTCCATTAGGGTTCTGAATGTTAAAATATGATTGTGGCTAAACTGCATGTGTTATGAATAAAACCACTCAATCCCTGTTTCATGGGGTGTCACAGAAAATAAATCTCTAATTTCAAGAGTAATAAACAAAAGAACATCAGTGTACATATTGTTGTTGATTTTCCTTAAAAAAATCCCACGAATCCTTGATAACCCATATACAGTCATCCAATACCTTCTTGAGTTGACCATCCAGAAACTTGGCAATGAAATATGTTTTTGATGCCTTTGCAGTTTCTCCTGCCTTGGGGGTGGTTTGTAAGATCTTTATGGATCTTGGGTATACCAAAGATTGTAAGTGTCTTTGGATACCTCACTTGCATAAATTGATGTTCTTCCATAGTGATTTGCCTCTTTAGTAACAGTTCACCTAACATCATGTCCACTTTTTTATACATAATATTTTTCTCATTTAAATTAATTTCACAATAAGTGTCCTTGTATAACAATGTGAACATTTTATCAATGCATGTGTTAGTGTTCATAATCCCTAAACCATCCTCTTTATCAGGCTTCATAGCTCTAATCAGTTTATTGCTAGTAATTTCACTCAGACGTTTCCTTTTTTCTTTATTTAGGTTATCAGTCTCTACAAACATTCTTTTAGCTTTGAATAACTTCCTAATATAATTTTCACACATTTTTTTCAAAATTTTGTACTACTGGGTGTAAGGGAGGGTTAAACAAACTGTTTCTTTACACATTTCTTCATTAGAAACCAAGTCTGCCCCTTTAAAATAAAAATCAAAATTTAATTTACTGGTATTTAATTTAAGGTTGATAAGTACATCATCCAGCCTTGCATTTCTGTTAGGCACATATGACAGCCCTTTTTCAAACACATCAGCAATTTTCCTGTCAAGTGCAACATTACTATAGTTGTAAATATTTTTGAAAATGCTATATGAACAATCATTAATCATGTTTAAATCATAAAAGCATACATTCATCTGTGCATGTTCCCCTTCCCTCTGTAAGATGGTGGTTGTCTGTATTGGTAATTGTAATAACCCCCACCCCCTCTCTGATTCTTCAGTTGCACAGACCTCCTCAGTGGGGGGATTACTAAAGGGTCATTATTGTATTCATTGTCGCCATCCTGCCCATAGTTTACATTACTTTGTCCATCATTGTCACCATTGTGTGATTGTCTATTTTGTCCCAGAGGGGGTAGGGGATAAGCTGTATGTCAAGCTTAGTCCCTTTCATCTCATAAAAGTTTGCTGTTCTTCTGGGTCTATATTAAAAGACCGAAGAGGTGTTTCAGCGAACACCTATTGGTCAACAAGTAATGAGTGAACACACTAAAGCACGGATGCTCAAAACAGCGTTTTTTTTTCCCTGGGAAAGAAACCACTAGCACAAACACACACACACACACACACACACACACACACACACACACACACACACACACACACACACACACACACACACACACACACATACACACACACATACACACACGCAAACACACACAAACACACACACACTTTAAAACATAACAATGTAGGGGCCTTGCCCCCCACATCCCCCTAACTAAATATACCAACTCTGAGATCGCACTACAGTGAGGAAAGGGGCAAACACATGGGGATGGCCAAGCGATTTCTTTCCCAGGGAAAGAAATTGCTGTTTTGAGCGTTTGCGCTTTAATGCGTTCATTCATTATGTGTCGACCAAGAGGTGTTCACTGAAACACCTCTTCAGTCTTTTAATATAGACCCGTTCTTCCTTGCCTTTAAATCATTTATGTATGCATCTACACACTGAAACAGTCTTAGTCTTATTGTTTAGATTCAAAAAGCAAGTCAGTCTGAATATCGTTACCTGCTTTTTTAATTTTAGTTAACAAAACCGACATTTTCCTATCATTGTCTATAACGAGACACTCTAAAAGTTCACAGCCAGATTTATTAAATAGTTGTATAAGTTCAATATGAAGAATAGTCCCTTACCAGCCATGATGGAAATTTCCACATCTGTAGGCCCTTAGGGACATGCTCAGTCCACACACATTCTTTTAAATAATTATTTTCCAGTTGCAATTTACGAAAATCCGAAAGAAGTAGTTGAAACTTTTGAATTTGTTCACTCAGTATACCATTATTCATTCCGGAATGGTATGCAGGCTCAGAAAGCCATTCTGCTTCTCCTTCTAACCACTGGCTTAAGGTACTACTTCCATTGTAGGAGAACACGCATGTCGTGCAATCAGAGTTTAAGCCTGTGTGCAAATTCTGGCTTGGCGATTGTCTAGGACTCATAGCAGGTTGGCGCTGTGCCGGTGTAATACTAGGGAAGCTGTTTTTGTCTTCTGAATTAGACCCACTACGGTTTCCGACCTGAAAGGAGCTGGAATTAACAGTGGCCAGGATTCACTAATCCTCCGTGTAAGACTAAGTCTTACACGGACACTGCAGTGTAAGGGTATGACGTCAGCGTGTCATGCATATTCATGAGGGCATGCTGACTCAACTCTAAGGCTTACACGGACCGTGCACGAGTGCGGGGGGCATGTCAGGCTGCCGAGCAGTCCAAATATCCACGTCCCTGCAAGTGCATAAACAGAAAATGTCAACAGAAATGAGCGAGTCCGCTCAAATGTCCACAAACCCAACACTACACTCCCGCACATTCTAAATCCCTGTACAAGTTAAAAATGTAAAGGTTTCCTTTTTTTTTTTTTATTATTCCCGACATAGCTGCCCGTATTTGCGCGTGTATGCGCGGGTTTGCCCATTGCTTAGCTACAGTTAGCAGTGTAGACATCGAAGAGGATAATAAACTACTGATATGCAAATTAAGCCAAATAGCAATAGCGTAGTGGTAGAGCACTCTCACAAAGAGGAGGCATTCCCGGTTCGAGTCCCGCCACTCCCCTCCCTATTTTCGGTAGGAAATGTGTGCATAAAAATAACTCCTGACATTTACCTTTTAAATCCCAATAAAATGCATTGAAATGGCCTATGCGTTAGTGAATGATATTTTATATATATATAAGAAGCTGGAATGGTCATGCATACTGATAAATGCATAAGTAACGTATCTTAAGCAGTGTGAAGCACTGCTAAGCATAGTCCACTAGTATTAAGCACAGTGAAGTATAATTGCTCATAGCTTAGCAGTGCTTTAACTAGCACAATAGTTTTGCACAGAGCTGCGCATCACGCCAACTAGCGCAAACAAAACATGTTTTGCGCAGAGCTGCGCACCGCGCCAACTAGCGCAACGTTGGGCAACGTCGGGCAATGTCGGGCAGTGTAGAGCAATGTAGAGAAATGTCGAGCAACATTGGGCAAAGCTGAGCAAAGTCGGCTAAACACAGCCACACCCCCTATCCGGTCTGGCCAGTAGTAAAATAAAAAGCAATGACAGGCCTCGAACCCGGGATACTGTGCACCATAATCACAGTACTAAACCACTAAGCCATGACAGTATTAAATATGGATGCATTTCCAACACACTCATATATATATCAATGGACGTTTACCCATTGCTAAGCAGGTTTGCTCTTAGCTGAGATATTTCAAAACCGGTCAATCACAAATAAGTGCGGGAAATGAGGCATATTTAAGCTCCATAGGTGGGAATAATTGCCATAACTGGTTGTAGCTCCCATCTGCAGACAGTATGGCTGGTGCTGGAGAGGGCTCTCATTTTCGAGTGCAACGGTGGGGCATTGAGGAGTCAAAATACATGGTTTGGCTCCTCATCCATCATCATGATGCAAGACTCCTGCAGGGCCAGTTCCAGGGTACAGAGTACAAAGCGGAAGCCTGGAACCATTTAGCACATGATCTCACCAGTGCCACAGGCATCCCTTGGACTGATGAGCAGGTCAGACACCACCATACAGACCTGAAGAGATGCAAGGAGGACCAACTGAACCACTGGATACAGGAGGCCCGTGGAATACCAAATGCCCCACTACTGAGTATGTAGCCATGGAATTAAGTATGTAAGAATTGCTATTGTAGTCTATATTATGGATAGGTATGTCTCAATATCCCTTCATTTGCTTCACAGCTGCAGGTGTCCATGCTGCGAATCAGCAAGCCTATGCAGATAGGCTGCTAAGGCTGCGCCATCAGGCAGGTTAGTAAATATTCTGCATGTGTGGTCATATAAAAGAAGTGAGAGAGCCTGAAAAAGAGTGTTGTAACCCATTATTAAAGGTATAAAAAGTGTGGAATAACTTCTCTGCATGTACTGTTATATAAAATAAGTGAGACAGCCTGAAAAGGTGTTGTAATCCATTAATAAAGGTATAAAAAGTATTGAATAAAAGACCTCTGCATGCACTGATATATCAAATAATTGAGAGAGCCACTAGAAAAGTGTGTAATGTAATTAATAAAGGTATAATTCCTGGAGTTTGTCCATGTCACTTTCTGCGATATGTTGTTGTACCCTTGCATAATAGAAATAGTACTGTTGTAAGTGCAGTCAACCCACACATGGTTAGGCCCATTTAAAGTGGATGAAGGGAGTGCCAGTAGCTGTTAAGCATATATACAGTCCTCAACTGTCGGTTAATGGCCGGCATGTACATGTTAATCTGGCACATGAGTAGCTTGTTAATGTGTTCCCCAGAAATGTCAATATGCTGCTAGAAATGTAGGGGGCTGTTAACATATACCCGATAATGTCACCTGAACACATCCAGATATGTAGATACATAAATATAAATGAAAAATATAAATATGTAGCAGTAACATCTGCATCCAGGACAGTTTGTATGTCAGATACAGGTCAGGTATATCAAGAACTAGCAAAACCCATTTCACAATTTAACAGACATTGCCTAGTGTAATAATACATGTAGGGGATATTTAACTGCAGTCAATAGGAATGCAGTGTAAACTATAAGTATAGATAAGTTGTTAATGGAGGTATCTTTTTACATCCCACTGTATGTGCATAAACAATGCAATTCCACACCTCAATGGGTATGTCTAATCTCAGAACATTTGTTGGGACACATGCCCTATTGTTATATAAATATCTGCATTTACTTCGATGCATGTGCCCTGTTCACATACCACAATCTTGGTGGCCTGTTGACACCAATCTATACTGCATGCTGTTGGAATGTTCACTGTTGTTCTATATATGCATGTGTTATGCTTGCTGTTCAACTGTTGGAACTCTGGTGTGTTGGGTTAATGGGAATACTACTGTATGATGTTACAACTAAACTGGAATGCTGTTGGCTATTACTAACCCATATTGTCATTAAATCCTCCTAAACATAGAACGTATGGGAAGGCCGGTCCCAGTGGACCCACCTGTCCCACCTCAGCTGGCGATGGCACCTGGCACCAGCAGTTCTGGTGCCCAGCCCGGGACCCCCTCCTCCATTGGTACTGTGCCACCTTCGGGTGGAAGCACTGCTGGGGATGGGGCTCGTCCCCCCATGCAAGTGTGAGTGGAGGAGGGCCACCTATCACCCTCTGAACAGTCCGGGCTGAGGTGCATAGGGAGATCCAGTGTTCAGTCGCTGATCTTCTATGCCAGCTCAAAGCACGAGTGGTGAGACTCAAAGGTGAGCCTGCCCCTCCTATGCAGCCCCCAGCACAGCCACCCCACGGCTATGAAGGTGCAGTGATGACTGCCCATGGATGGGGATCTCAGTTCCACTGTTGCTATCTGTGGGCTCATGGGCTTGCGATTTCCAAACACCCTTCCCCGTTAATGGTGTTCACCCACCCCATGTGTCATACTCCGCCCCTGTATGCATCTTGTTTGTCTTGTCTGTTTACCTCCCCAACCTACCTCCCAAAATATACCTACTTTCCCTACCCCACATTCAACTTTCACCAGAAAAAAATAAATAAAAGGGCAATCTGCACCCAAAAAAAATTACGCCCCATACATAGCTGCCTAATTCGCACACATGTCCGCTGGACACAAACAGAAATTTAATTGGCAGTACAACATACTTTGTTGTCCTCACCCCTCTCTCAGGGGTGGAAGGTTTCAAAATTCCATTCAAGTTACTAGTATATGCACAGCTGTTGCTGTTAAAGAAATGGGCAGCTATGGACCTTCCCTACACCCGTCCTGCACATCCCGAGCTGTTTTCCCTACTGTCTTTCCCTCTTTGTGTCCCTTTTTTCAATACTTTCCTATCTCCCCATTTTCTTTTCTTTCAAAGAAATGAGCGCGGGGGTTAGTGGGAGTAAGCACCTTTAAGCAGTAGCTAGCGTGTTTGCGCAAGTGTGCGCTTAGCTAAGCATCGTGCAAACCCATGCAAACCCGCTTACAACTGCTTAAAAGTGCCTTAGTCACTCTGTATGTCAGGGCCCTTGTTCTGCTCAGCAGCAAAATAAAATACCTCTGTCAGTCTCAAACCCCAGACCTTGTACACACTAGATTGCATGAAGTATCACTGAGCCATGGTAAACATACAACAAATTGGTGGTGAAACCAATATATCATGCACCAGAATGAGTGAATGTAAAGGCCAAATAGGAATGCCATAACACAAATCCTGTTCTGTGGATCTTTATCAGCAGTTCTTGTGGAATTGCATTACATGGCAGTGAAAAGAGGACCAGCCATTCTAGCAGGAAATAATGTTACAGCAGCACTTCACAACCCCCACACAGTATTATAGCAGGACAAACACTAGCATATCTGACTAGAGTAGAGGCCATACTTCCCAACTGTGACAAAAAGTAAGAGTTAGACACCACTTGTACTTCAGGAAATGTGTATTAATCCATATGCTCTGGTTCTCTCAAAGTCTCAACCTAATATTACTAATATTGTAAAGGTGTACCTCACTTCAACCTACTTTACCCTGAGTCTGTTCAAATATGTACCTGAGTGTTTGAGAGGCCTGGCAGAGGCAGAAACACACAGGCATATCAGCTATTATGCTATTACACACTGTGGAAATAGCTTTGGAAGGAGTTCCAGAAGTATACCCTTATGTAGGATTACAACACTGAAATACCAAGGGATGTAGCCATGTACTGGTAGCAACCAACTGTGACAATGCCATTGTTCCAGTGCTGAAAAGACCTGTGTGGTGCACAAAGAATAACAGGCTAACCTTGGGCTACCATCTGGAGAGGTCCACAGTTGGGAGCTACACAGACAGACTACGTGCCTTGGTAAACTAACAGGTACACAGCAACCCTTTAAGTCCAGCAAGATAAAGTTCACACATTAAGACATAATGCTCTCTGTCCTACTGCACCCTACCCAAATGTACAATAAACCTGTGTGTTCAGGGTCTACCAAGGATGTAGGTAGGCATACTCAGTACAGAAATTTATACAGTTTTCTTGAGCAGCCTGTGCCAATGTCAACAGTAAAAAAGCACAAAACTGTTCAAAAGTGTCATCCCATTGCAGACATAAAAATAAATAAATAAATAAATATATATATATATATATATATATATATATATATATATATATATATATATATATATATATACACCCTCTAATATTACTGTGTGCTCACATGTGACAACTGCTCATGTTGCAGCAAGGCACAACAGGTCAGCCGTGAGGTACATGGACTTACAACAGTGTGGTCCTTGTGTGTGTATGGCACACACATACAGAGAGATCTGTCTGTGTCAGGTATATTAGCATCTGTACATGTGCATAGAGCAAGGGACATACTGCAATTGTTTGTGAAAGGTGGATACATATATGTTGTTGAAGGTTGTTATGTGCATATTCCTATCTAGGTTGTAGTGTGTGGCAAACCAGACAGCATACAGTGCTGGTATATGACATGTGGTGGTTGAATGCTGTGGGTATGATTCATCAGGTTTGCAGTGTTGCAGCCAGTGAGGCCTGCTAAAGCTACATGGGCTGAGAACACCTTCAATGCATTCCGCAAAACACTGTGCAATATTATGACCTCACAACCTTCCCATACTCAATATTCCCACCAGGAAAGGTGGACTGTATATGTGCCTATATGTATATCAATATGTACACCAATGAATGTTCATATGTATGTGTGTATATATACACATATATATATATATATAGAGAGAGAGAGAGAGAGAGAAAATGTACTGCAACAGATGCCTGGTGACAAAGCCATGGAATCAAGCTCAATGTTGACACTGCATTGGCATCCCTCCTTGCAAAAACTCAGTACCCATTAACTACCACATAGGTGGTAGTCTACTTAACACTGAAGGTGTGATAAGAGACCATGGGACACAGGTGGACAGTAGTCTCCCCTTTGATTGCCACAGTGCCACACTAGTCATGTAACCTGTCTACGTGGCACACACAATCACAAAAGGTGTGTCATCCAGGGAAGTATAGGTCAGTGTTCCCCTCTACTCCACACACAGAAAACCCATTATAGAGTACAATGCCCCATGTGGTATGTACCTCACAAGACATCTACAGTAACTGGAAAGGACACAGACATACCTCACAAAGGGTAATACCGGCCTCAAACAGATGCCCTATGCAGACCGTCCCACAAAACTACAGCTACACTGTGCTGCATACCGTCTACCCAGAGGTGACCTCTGCCTAACATGCAAAGCTATGTGAAACCCAGAGCCTCGGTCATATGTGTGTTACAGGATATAGGTGTGTATCTAGCAACATGTATAGTGTAGTACAGCAGTATGCCACCCATATTGACAAATGAGCACATATGTTAGGCAGGGGTTTGCCATCAATGACTAGTGTGGTATGCTGGTAATACTGTGACTGGACCCTACAATCATTGCAATGGATTACATGTTGCGTTATGCATTAGCAAGATATATACCCCCTGTGGCTAGGTGGTGCATTGTGTCACATACAGTGTGCCATATACTGTTGTATCGTCTTACATCCTGGTTTATCTTTGTTGCTGTGCAGAACATGGTTTGATATATGGAGTGTGCCAGGCACTGTCAGGCAGTTGTGGGTTGAGCACTGATATGTGGTATTGAAAGTGTGTATCCTTTGACAGCCAATAGGTTGCTATATATGGCAGTTAAATGATATCCATACTTTAGAATATTGTGTGTCACTTGACTTGCTCACACATATTGTTTCTTTGTCTTCCAGGCTTATGGCCCACCATCGTAATCCCTCATACAGCACAGCAGAGGATGAAGTGATAACGGACACCATGGTTCAGCACTACACCATGCTGTTTTCAAGAACCAGCCAGGACCAGCATGAGCGTACTGCACTGTGGCAAGATCTTGTCCATAGGGTAAATGACATAGGCATGCATAACCGGACATATAAGCAGGTACGCCATCACTGCAGTGATTTAATTAGACATGTCCGGCAGCATGCGTCTGATATCCGTAGACAACAGCTTGCCACAGGTGGTGGGGTGGCCATCAACCCCCCCCTCACCAGAGTGGAGGAGCTGCTCTTGAGCCAGGTGGCTCCTGGCCAACAACAGCAACAACAAAAACTGACATGCATCATCATGGAGACCGGAGCCACCCATCAAGTTGACATGGAACGTGCAGGTAACATGGCATAGCTGTACACTACTGTTACCTCTATTGGTAGATCATGCTTATGTGAGATGTGTAGTGTGTAGTTACAAGATGTGGTGCCTAGTGTTGTGCAATAATAATATTTTGGAATATAATATGCAGGCTTGTGACTGTCAACAGTCATACTACTGTAAGATTGCAAACACACTGTAGCAATGCCACAATTGTTGCCACTGACAAACTGTCTCATACCCTTGTAGGTCCCTCTGGTGTGACAGAAAGGCAGCAGACCCATGCTGGTGAGTGTGTTCTACATTTATTATTGCTAAATAAACGTGCATGTCATAGGGGAGGTGTAGGCCATGTACACGTCACACACCAGTGCATAATGCATGCTGTGCATGTTTGCTGTGAGACTATGCACATCTCAGTAACGTGAGTAGCTGACTCAAACACATGCAATACACAGAGCATCCCACACAATTGTGGCAACACTGTAGTGGACGTTGGATAGGCACAGTCGATGCATATGCACACAACACACACAAATGTGTCATACGCAGTACATGTTAACATGCTACACATGGTGTATTCATACACATGCTGTAAGGTCACACTTCAGTATCCCAAATGTCATCCACACAGCAAACATAACATACCTGAGGGGTAGAGTCCTGTCATGTGGCTGTGCGACACTCTTCAACACATAACACATTCATGTTAGGTAATGCCCCCTACTGTGCACCATATGAACCCATGTAACAACTGTCTGTGAAATGGTGAATGTAGCCATGGTACTGCAGTTCAGGTACAGCATGCTATGTGCCGGTCTGGCATACATTAGTAGCCTTGAGTGACCACATGATGCTGCATGATGTCACATGGTACTACACCACATCCAGTTACAGTGGCCACAGTACTACACATATCATTAATTGCTATGCACCTCAATGTTGTGTGTGTGCAAACATATGCACTGATACACAATCTGCATAGCAATCACCATTTGTACAAAGTGACACACATGTCTTGTAATACTATTGAGTGTATAGGTCACATGACACACATTGTGTATGTGTGAGGTTTAATGTTGCAGTTGTGTGGTAGCATGCCATGTCATGCTTGGCACTAGCATGTCCACAATATGTCCTACACTCACCATAACCACTGTACAATGTCTGTGTTGAGCAATGGTATTCCATCAGATATACATGCACCACTCATCCTGTGTGTATACATAGCATGCATGTGCTAAACCTGTGTCCACAATTGTCTGCTAAAGACACAGATGCTCTAATCAGAAATGGATATCTATGTGACACACTGATACACATCCAGCCATGGTATGTATACCTGTGATTGATGGTGCACAGGACATTGCAGAGACGTTAATACTTGCACAGCAACATTGTGTCCATGTACACATTGCATTCCAGGGTGAGGCCAGTCACTGAACAAAACACACATGCATCAAAGCCATGTATACTGTTATTAGCAAGGGCTGTCTACACTCACACTGCATGCTGTTGAGCAACACACGTCCTGCATGCTGTCACGTTTGATATAAATGTTTGGCTTGTGATACTGTACCCCACCATCACACGCTATTGAGTATGTTCTGGATTGTGGGTGGTGTGTGTGTGTCTGTTGTAGTGAGGAGTGTATATGTGTTCATGTGTGCATGTGTGCATGTGTTCATGTGTTCATGTGTTCATGTGTTCATGTGTTTATGTGTGCATGTGTTCATGTGTTCATGTGTGCATGTGTGCAGACATCATGTACAGGTTGTAAAGTGTGTTTCCTGTCTCCCTCTCACAGGTGCTAATTTTGGGCTGGTTCACTGCAGCAGGGAAACTGATGTCACTGAGCATGATAGTGATGATGATGATAGGTGTGTTGAGGTACAGGCATGTTTGCCAGGGTCTGTTGTTGAGCCAACAATCGACAGTACACAAGTGTCCACCCCATCCATGCACACAGTCATACTGCCAATACATCCATCACCAATACCCTTAGCTGAGGGACAGCGTACAGCTGGCATTGGCCAGGACAGTGTGGTATCTATGGCACATGCATCCCAACACAGTAGCCATATCCAGATGTCTGGAAGGGTACCATATAGGCAGATGTCCAGGGGTTCTCGTCAGAGCACTGCTGGCCATCATGCCACTGGCAGACGTGCCACAGGTCTTACAACCTCGCGCATGTTCCAGGCTGTCATGGAGGCACAGGCACGTATGGAACGGTACACCAGACAGGGACTAAGGGCACAGAGGGCACATAACACCGCATTAAATGACAGTATCCATGACCTAGCAGGTGACATCCATAATTACACTGAGGTCATGGATAGACGTTGGGGTGAGACATTAGATGTCCTCCACAATGTCATGTCCATGTGTCAGGACAGTGCGGGATGGGTGAGACATTGACATGGACGTATGCCAGCAACATCAGCAGCTGGCAGTCGCCACGGACGTCCCTCAAGTCACAGCCGCTCCCGTAGTGCCAGTACCAGCACCAGCAATGTTGGGGCTGGGCTGTCCATAGACCGTCCTAGAAGACCATGTGCACGTGGCTCTGGACAGTCCCAACAGGGACCTGGGTCCAGTGTACATCCATCTACCACTGGGGATAGTACCTAGTCAGGCTTAGTACCAGATAGTGTCAGTAGCACCCCTGCCAGGCACAGTTACTGTATCCGTGGCCAGAGACAGTGATCTGTAAAGCCTGGCAGGTACAGTCTGTGGCTGTCCCACAAATACACGTATATGGCAGCCACATGGTGGAACTGTGTGCATGCAGACACACACACACATAAACAACACACCTAGGGCTACCACATACACGCACACATTACATCAACATTGGCCCATAGCAGTACTCTTGGCCCTCACACACACACACACACACACACACACACACACACACACACACACACACACACACACACACACACACATGTCGATTGTATGGCTCACTGTAGGCCTCTGGCAAACCAACTACACACCCTGTGCATATGATGAAACCTGTGGCACCTCCTGACATCTGTAACATCAATACAGGAACAGGCTACCATGGTGCTGCTGCACAGGGTGAATTTATAGCACTACAGCAATGTTACCATGTTGCCAGCAGTAGAGTGTAATGATATGCTTGAAGGTGTAGCTGAGCAGGCATGATGCATTAAAGCTATGAATGTCATTGTAGTATTGTATACACCAGTGTTAGTTAAAGTAGTGTATTGTCCGCCCATGTGCCACTTGGCTGATGTGTGTAGTATTGGCAGCATGTGTTAGAGAGTGAACAGTGTGTGTGGGATGTGTGTACCACAGATTTGCAGGTGCACATCTGTGAACATGGTGGAGGTGCACTGTCTGCATGTACATGCATAGTGGACACATGGGCAGGGTGACATGCCCTGTATTACACAGTAACACTACCTAGTTTGTATTGGTGGCCAGTATGCATTGTACTACACACATTTCGGAACATGACTACACATGTGTGTATGACATGGTTTGACACTGTGCTGTGGGTGATACTGTTACTATCTGTCATTGTTCTGCATTCTGGTAGTATACATAACTTCAACAGCCTGACCATAACCAATCGTTAGATGATGTCTTCACAACTGACAAACAGCTATAGGACACACAGTAAAATTTGCATCCTTCAGGTACTATACTATGCCAGTAACCAGTGGTATTCACCTGCACCCATTACTGAGACCACTCCTGTCTGGCATATAGCTCTCTTAGGTACGAGCAATCACAGTAGGGATATGTCTGTCCACATCTGGTAATGCATACTGTGGCCTATAATGCATTCTCCAGATGACACACACACATCCTCCACAAGGGTACCATACAGACAGATAACTGTTGTCAAACCCATGCTGTAAAGCTATTATCCAGACTAAGCATAGTCATCCACCTTTACAGAACATAGTATCCCCACAGTACCACATAGGTAGTAGCCACCAACATGATGAACAGGTACCAATGTGTACATGCAACCAAGTGTTACGTCATCTCTCTTTTAATAATCACATTTCCTAAGATTTTTTGAAATACCTCAGTGGATCACATAAGCAATAAAGGGTTTGCATGCATATCCACAAAGGTTGCTGTACACCTATAATGAATAGCCATCATTGACAGACTTTGCTGCGTTAGAACCGGTCTAACATATACCTCAGCCATAAACCCTCACTCACACAATTCAATAGTAACCGTAATGAGTGTGTGTGACACAGATGACCTAGGTCAGGGATCACTGCAGTGACTGGCCTTGTCACAAGCATACAGATGTGACCTAAGGTCTGTGAAGCAGCAGCACAGTCTGGCAAAGATGACAGTGGTGTCCTTGGAGAAAGCAGGGTTCACACACATGCAATAATTTAGGTAACATGTACGTATATGTATTTGCCACACAGCTACCTCACATGTGCAATGCATACTGACATGTCATACAGTAGTAAAAGCAAAACCCACTACACATTGACCAACAGTGCCACACACATAGAGCACACACACTCACCGAGTGCAGAATTCAAACCCCTATCTAACTACTTTGTGATACTAGAGCAGTACGCATTAACATGGCGTGTTATACACATTCCTGGGATGTCTCTTTTCCACAGGTATATTTGAAGGATGGTGACATCATCAGACCTGACAAAGATCAGTATACCACTTTTAAGGTGCATGAGTACTCTCCAAAAAGGTTGCTCCTCTCCAAGGAGATCACACACAGACAGACACACACTTGTCAAGTGCAGGATTCAAACCCCTACCTAACTGGTTTATGATACTACAGGAGTACGCATTTACACGACGCGCTATACACATTACTGTGCGTTCTTTTTTCCACAGGTATATTTGAAGGATAGTGACATCATCAGACCTGACAAAGATTAGTATACCACTTTTAAGGTGTATGAGTACTCTCAAAAAAGGTTGCTCCACTCCAAGGAGATCACACACAGACATACACTTGTTAAGTGCAGGATTCAAACCCCTACCTAACTGGTTTATGATACTACAGGAGCACGCATTTACACAACATGCTATACACATTACTGTGAGTTCTGTTTTCCACAGGTATATTTGAAGGATGGTGACATCATCAGACCTGACAAAGATTAGTATACCACTTTTAAGGTGTAGGAGTACTCTCCAAAAAGGTTGCTCTTCTCCAAGGAGATCACACACAGACAGACACACACACACACACACTTGTCAAGTGCTGGATTCAAGCCCCTACCTCACTGGTTTATGATACTACAGGAGTACCCATTCACACGACGTGCTGTTCACATTACTGCAAGTTTGCTTTTCCACAGGTATATTTGAAGGATGGTGACATCATCAGACCTGACAAAGATTAGTATACCACTTTTAAGGTGTATGAGTACTCTCCAAAAAGGTTGCTCCTCTCCAAGGAGATCACACACACACTTGTCAAGTGCAGGATTCAAACCCCTACCTAAGTGGTTTATAATACTACAGGAGTACGCATTTACATGACACGCTATACACATTACTGTGAGCTCTACTTTCCACAGGTATATTTGTAGGTTGGTGACATCATCAGACTACACAAAGTGGGTTACATTAGGTGACATTGGGTGGACTACATAGAAGGAATGTCTAAACACTTTGGCCATGTGACCATCAAAGAAGAGTGTACTATCTAACTGTGTCCCTAGGGCCTTCATGACTTTCTCCATACATACTGGAGTTCCACCTATGTGGTAATTTGTTTGCACTTCGTTTTAGCCAAAGGGGATGACTATGCATTCTTTGCCATTCTTCTTGGGGCATTGTTTTGACACCAGGTATCTGTCTCTGTCAGCCCCTTCTGGAGGATGTGTGTAACCGCCATAGAGTCGATTATGGACCACAGTTAGCAGTCATCTGCAAACCTGTTCAGCCATACTCCTCCCATTCTTGCCTGTACCTCTGAGCAGTGTCTACTGAACAGGTGGGGTCACAGGGCCAGGACCTGTGGGATGCCATTTGTGACTGTCTTAGAGTCGGACATGGCACCCGCAACTCTGAACATGTGTGTTTGATCCGTGAGCCACTTGGCCACACATCCTGTGACACAGCTGTTGATGTTCAGGCTGGTAAGCGTGTCCATGATGACAGAGTGGGGAATGGTGTAAAATGTCCTTAGTGAGGTCCAGGTGGGCTGTTTGGACTACTTTCACCTCCATCTATGTCCTTGGTAACTGTTTGTAGTAAGCCAACTATGTTTAGGAGGCAGGGTCTGCAAGGCGGGGTTGTGTAGAGCCCAGTGTCTGGAGGTCCCCAATGTCACTGTTTATGGGTTCCATGACAATTTGCTCAATAGCTTTGTAGACCAGGCTGAGTAGACGTATAGGGCAATGGTTTTCAGGTACTGTTGTGGCACCCCCTTTGTGGGGCTGGATGACTGTTGGTGTATGCCATTCTTTGGGTACATACCCTGTGGTACGATTGAGTCTGGCCAGTGAATGTAGGTAAGGGTGTGTTTCCTTTTGGGCCTAGTGTATGATGCAGCCTGGGACACCATCCAGTCCCACTATGCTGTGTTCTTGGCTTTGGAGAGGCCTGTCCTTACCTGCATGTCCATGACGTCTGGGGCTCTGCATCCTTCTGTGATGGACACAGGCCCTTTTGGGGGTGATGGGGGGAAATTTGCACTGAACTTGCCCCCCAGGATGTGGGCAATGAAAGTTGGTTCAGTGTATTCTTTGCCATTTGTCAGTAGCTGACAGCATATTTGGATATTGACACCTACATGTGTGGTATAGCTACTGCAGGCTTTGTGGTTGTCATTCTTACAGTCCTTGGCATTTTGTCTTGTGAAAGTGTCCTTGAATTATTTTATGAGCGATCATTGCTTCATACTTATAATGATCAGTGATGCCTTTCCTTTAGTGAAGTTGGCTCTATCAGGTGTTAGTTTCCTCCTTCTGTTGTCTAGCTTATTTATGGGCAATGACTACCAGACTGTTTTCTTATTTTTGGAGAAGTGCACCTTGGTTTTATTTGTGATGTCTCGATCCATGCATTCCTGTAGATGCTCATAGGATTCACTTGTAACTGATTCGGAAGATTGTATACCATTATCCTACAGCAATAGGTCTTTTGAACTTTACACTTTTGTCTTGGGACGTGTGCAGTTTGCTTTTGAAAATGTCTTCACGGTGGTTTCATTGACTGTGTGAGGGGGCAGGATGTGGATGTCCAGTGTGATTACTTTATGATCTGATATTACCAGCGAAGGCTTTATCTCTGTTGTGGAACACTGGTACCCCTTGTTGGTGATGAGCATGTCCAGTATGGTGTCACCTCTAGTGAGCATGGTGACCAGCTGTTCCAGGGTGTTAGAGCATTTAAACTGTAGGAAACATTGGGCAAAGGACATTGTACACAAGTAATTCTCACACTCACTGTTTGGGTAGTTGTAATCACCTCATATACTGGTGTTTGATAGGACCTCTATATTTTCCACTGTTCTCAGGAATACTGAGCGAGGTTCCTGTGACAAGGTAGGTGATCTGTAGCAGGCTACAATCTGATGAGCAGCTTTGCCCAATGTTACTTGCACTTGCATGATCTTCAAGCCCTCATGCTGTGCCACTAACCTGAAGGTGTGGGTATCCATACGGTAAATGGGTACACCCCTTCCTTTTGTATTTCACTCGTGGTTTTGGGTCCGAAGGTCAGAGGGATTGTGAGTCTTTTACGTGGAGCATGTCCAACAGCTCTGCATTTAACATAGCTTTGTATGTTAGGCGGTTAACACATCTGAGTACGTGATATGCAAGGGAGTACAGATGTAGCATTTTGAGATGGTCTGTGTATGGCATGTATTTCTGGCAGCTAATGCTCTTTGTGAGGTATTGCTGCAAGCTTCACAGTTGTTGTAGTTGTCTTGTGAGGTACATAGCAAAAGTGGCATTGTACTCTATTATAGTTCTAGTGAGTGATGAGTAGTGGGGAACAATGTCCTCTTCTATCCTGCATGAGACACATTTTGTGATGTGGTGTGCCACATAGCAGGGTTTCCTGACTGCTGTGGAGATGTGATTATCACACTTGTGTCCAGTGTACACCTGTGACCCAAGGTCCCTTGCCACACTGTCAGTGTTAAGTATACTACCGCCTATGTTGTAGTTCTTGGCTACAGAGGTTTTAACAAAGGGGATGACATTGCACCTTTTGCCATTGAGCTAGAGCCCATGGCTTTGACAACAGTCATCTGTCTCAGTGAGGCCCTTTTGTAGGATGTCCACATCTTTAGTGTTTACAATTATGGCTCCTAGTTTGCAGTCCTCTGGTAACTTCTGTAGCCACAGACCTTCCATGTTAATGTTTACTTCAGGGAAGTAGATACAAAACAGGACAGGACCCAGGACTGGGCCCTGTGGTACTGCACTCGTCACTGGTCCAAAGTCATACTTGGAGTCTGCTACTTTCACAGTGTGTGTTCTGTCAGTAAGCCTGTTGGTAACCCATCTTGTGACATAGCAATTTATACCTAGTTTAATGGGTTTATCTATATTTCCAGAGTGTGGGGTGGTGTTGTAAGCCGTGGCAGGATCAACATAGGCTGTGTGAACCACCTTACCCTTGTCGACAGTTCTGTTGACTGCTTCAATGTCATCTATCAGGTTTAGGTGACATGATCTGCATTTTACAAACCCAACATGGTTGTGGTCCAGGGTTTGGGGATTACAAATGTAATTGTTTATATGTTGCATGATGATACATTCCATGACCTTGAAGAGTGGGCTCGTCAGGCTAATGGGGCGCTAGTTCCTGGGGTCCGTGGTGTCTCCACCCTTGTGTAGTGGGATAACCATCACTGTGCACCATTCAACAGGCACAAAGCATGAGGTGAGGCTATGACTGCACATGGTACATCAGTGTGGTGCCTGTTCATTCTGTGGTTTGTGTGGAACACAGCCTGTGAAGTTATCTGGTCCCATGGCTGCTGTGATATTGGCCTTGAAGAGTGTTTTTTACCTGTGCAGCCGTGAGGACAGCAACTTTGCAGTCTTCCATTATAGAGGTGTGCTCTTTCATGGGTGAGAGGTGGGTACAGTTAACAGTGATCCTATCTGCCAGGATGTTGGCAATATCAGTTGGGTCTGTATATTTAGTGCCATTGAGCTGTAACTCAGTACAGATCTGAGTGTAGCCATGCCATGGACCTGTCTGTTGGGCAGAGATCTCCTGAGTGGACAGTATGCAACAGAGTACAGATTGGGTTACATTCAGTCTTGTTGCATGGAGGCCGGTAATACTCTTGTTGGGTACTTCAGTGGTCTTTCTGGCTGTTGAACTTGCCTAGTCTGATTCATCGCAAGTGTGTTGTGGTACTCTCTGACGGGTCTGATGACTGATGAGTACTGGGAACCTCCTTTGACCTACATGCACAGACCTTGGCAGTTTATGTGAACACATAGCCTGATTTTCTGACAACTTTGTGAATGTGTTTCTGGAAGTAGAGCTGTCTATCCACATTTGTCCATAGATCCCTTATTATCACCTCCGTATTTGGCATGTGTGTGAGCATGCCCAGTATGACCTTTCTGTATGTTGTTGCCTGACATTTGCTTTGTTTTCTAAGTATGTGAGCATGCCCAGTATGACCTTTCAGTGTGATGCTGAATGAAATCCACTACATTTGTTAGAGTGTGTGAGCATGCCCAGTATAGACATTTATACTATATGTGTCTGTAAAGTCAAGCTGTATCTTTACAGCAGGGCTCACCTTTGTGTCATAGATCAACAGGGATCATGCTGTGCCTGCAGGGCTTCCATGAGACACTTTGCATAGACTTATCAACATTTCTACATACAGGGGGGACAGCTATTCTTTGTACATTTCTACCTAGGGGCACACTTGATTGTTACTGTGGGTGCACATAGGATGAGGGTTTCACCTGACACTTATACACATTTGCTATGCCTGCACTGCTATGTACCATACACCATTTCAGTCTGTACTGTTGCCTATCGTACTGGCTTGAGGCATACTACTGTGCTACAGATCCTAGCGTCCAATGTCACGTATATTAGATTGTGACTTCATAGCCTACACTACCCACATCACAACACTTGGCCTGATGTTCTCTGTCTGCATAGGCCTGTAGGGGGGGTTACCCATATGCCTCTTTAGGGACATGATACAGCATTTCTTTGTGTTTGCATTACTGTACAATTGTCCTGCTGTGTCTGTGCTACTGAAATGCTATCATGGCTTAGTGGTTCAGTACTGTGACTATAGTACACAGTATCCTGGGTTCAAGCCCTGTCATGGCTTTTTATTTTCATGCTGGGCAGAGCAGACTGCTTAAGGAATAGTAAAGCAAATATGAGCATGTTTACCTGACTTTGCTCAACTTTGCATGACTTTGCCCAACCTTGCCTATCATTGCTCAATGTTGCCCAACATTGCGCTAGTTAGCACGGGCAATTTTGTTTATATAGACTAAATATTGGTAAATGCTGCTTAGCACTGCTTTATATTACTTAAAACATGGCAATCATGCCTCTGGTGTTGCTGCAGGGCTGCCTATGTTGGATGCATATACTACACTCCCTATACATGTTTGGAAACAGGTAGTATCAAGTTAGGCATCCCTTTTATTTTATGTGCGAGTCAGAGAGAGGTATAATTTCCAGGGTTCCTACTGAGCCAGTGTATGTGCTATGCATTGCCTCTTTGCCAAGGCCAAGGCATACTGGGCATGCCTCTTTCTGCCTACTGGGGCAGGCTCAGGTTGTTCCTCCTCCGAGTCACGCTGTGCCTGTGAAGGCCTTGGCAATGGTGGGGGGCTGTTTGGCCCTGCCCCATGCTGTTCCTGCTGCAGCTGTTTTCACAGGATCATATTGTGTAGCATGGCACATACCATGACAATTTGGGTACATGTAGTTGGTGAGTACTGCAAGGCTCCACTGAATGTGTCCAGGCACCGGAACCATGACTTGAGCATCCCAAACACACGCTCAGTTACATTTTGTGTTTGTGCATGTGCCTCATTTGTTCAGGTGTGTGTGCATTTCTGATGGATGTCATCAGCCAGGGCTTCAGTGCGCATCTAGCATCCCCCACTAGGTGACAGTCAGGGATGTCCCCATTGGCAAATTACAGCTGCGCCAGATGTCAGATATAGGAATTGTGGTAGCTTCCAGGGCAGCCAGCACACACATTCAGTATTATGCCCTGGGCATCGCACATGACCTGGCAGTTGATGGAGTGGAAGCCCTTGCAGTTGATGTAGGCCCTACCTCGCTCACCGGCTGGTGCTTTGATGTGTATGTGCGTGCAGTCAATTGCACCCACTACCTCAGGGTATTCCGCTATTTGATGGAAGAGACGCATATTGCTGGCCAATACCTCACGGGAATTGGAGAAATATACATGATCACTGACATGTGCTGACATGGCATTCAGGAAGTGGTGCAGTACCCTGGATGCTGATGCCTGTGAAATCCCCATCATATCACCAGTTGGTCTCTGGAAGGTAC
The DNA here is from genome assembly GCF_019279795.1 of Protopterus annectens. Lineage (NCBI taxonomy): Eukaryota > Metazoa > Chordata > Ceratodontiformes > Protopteridae > Protopterus > Protopterus annectens. Next base: position 556,498,146 of record NC_056725.1, read on the forward strand.
CTGTTGCTAGTATTCTTAGGCCAACACATACCTTGGTTTCCACTGGGATGAGTTCCCCTCTATTGGTTCTGTGTGTGAGGCGTGGTCTGCACAGCTCAACAATTTGCTGCAGGAGCTCTCTGTCCACTCTATAGCGCTGCACAATCTCCAGCTCATGTAGCCCCTGGTAGGTTACCCTGGGTCTGTAAATTCTTCTCCGTCTCCTCACTGTTGGTTGCTCAGCAACATCTGCAATGGCACCACCCTCAGCATCTTGCACATGTTGCCTTATAATAGCAATGGCAGCCCCTAACATTTTTTGTCTCAGTTAAGCTTTTTAAGTTTTCACTTCTCTTTGTATACTGCAGTGTTGCAGTGTTTCTGAGTAAAACATGGGGGAATGTTGTTTGCAGAGTTTTAAGTGCTGGGCTGGGCTGGGCTAGTGTACTGTCTGTGTAATTGGCCGATTCTGATTGATTTCACCTGGCAGCTCTGCTAGTTCTCCTTGGTTAATTTCCTACTACTACTTTTCCTTCCTTTTCCTTTTTCTGTTTCCACATGGGGCGGTGCCACGCAAACAAGTGCAAACACACGCACATGAGCGCACACGCATGCACACAGCCTTACACAGGCTTAGGCGGGTGCACATCCACGCACACAGGCTTACACAGCCTTGCACAGGCTTAGGCGGGTGCACATCCATGCACACAGGCTTACACAGCCTTATACAGGCTTACACGGGCTCACACACGTGCACACAGGCTTACACGAATTTACAGGCTTGCACACGCGTGCACACAGTGTAAGCATCTTTGCAAGAAACTTTGCTTGTAGCCACAGCATACACCTTCAGTTTCTGGGTTTCAGTTCAGACAACTGTAGACACGCCTCTTCCAGTCCTGAGTAACTCACAGCAAACACATGCCACTCTGCTCCAATAAGCTTACAGTCTTTGATACATACCCCCCTCATGATGTCACCTATCTACTACTCTGATACTCCCCTAATCCTACTCTTACACTCTAGGGACATGGTTCACATAGCAGGGAAAATTGGGATTCACTGTCCTTATACTCATTTGCATAGGATTGCCTACTAATGCTTGGTTACATCTCTCACACTGAGCTTCCCCCCTTAGCAACCACTACTCAGTAGCCATGTTGTGTTCAACCTGCCATTCACTTGCATGGCAGATGTATATTTGTAATAAAATGCCTATTTTTGGCTTTTATTTTTTTTTTGTTTTTTAGAGCGCCGCAAGTTTGCGCGACGCTGCGCTATGCTTAAACATTGGGGATCGGGGAAAAAAATTATTAAATTTTTTAATTTTTTGCAACACATCTAAATGCCAATGGCCTTATATTTGGCCATTGGCATGCTTCCTCAACTGGATGCATCCTTTATTTGGAGCTGTCATTGCTCCATTTTGCTATTTGCAGAACGGTACTCAGTTACCAACCGAGTACATTTCTGCAAATAACACTACTCTTACTCGGACAGGTTAGTGTTTCCTGGATCGCAAATTTACCTAATTTGCATAGCTTTCAGCAGCAAATGAGGTAATTTGCATAACCTAGCACTGTCTGTGCAAGAGTAATTTTAGGAGCTCTCATGCACGCCCCTGCCAGCTGTTCCTGGATCGTTCGGCAGACATATTGGTTTCTGGAGTCTTACACTACTCTTAGACTCTGTGCAAGCCTTTGTAAATCCGGCCCAGTTTGTTGAGTAAATTTCTCCATAAATTGCACCAGGTTGCCAACTGTGCTGTTAAAAATTTGCAACGATTTTGCAAGTGACCCAATGGTAGGTGAATCCAAGTCCTCAGTTCCATCCATGATCCAAACACTCAAAAACCACAGAAAAGTTGAATAAACTGTAAAACCAAGACAGGAACCAGTCCAAGATTCACACAACACTGTTTATTAAGCGCTTTCATCTTGTAAATGGAAATTTAAGCAGAATTAATTAAAATTCAAGCAACCCAGCTTATATACCTAAAATACATAATTAATTAATTGCTTGCTGACATCATACCCTTCTTTTAAAGTAGTATCATACATTTAAAATTAAAACCTGCTATAGTAAAATGAACCATAGAACAGTGGTACTATAACATAAATAACATGAATGATATTTAGACAGGTATGTATATATATATATATATATATATATATATATATATATATATATATATATATATATATACATACACACACATATAAATATGCACCATTTATTAAAACAGTTAAAAGTACCCTTTCTATATAAAGCCCTCAGTTTTTACACTACACTACAATTTTTAGAAAACCTACATACTCAAACACACTCCTTCATTACGACAACTGCCATCCTCAACACCAAAAATGATCCTTAGTAAAAGGACAAGCAGTACACCTTGCAAGAATGGCGTCAGAATGGGATGATTATTTACATCAAGCCAATGTGTTGAAAGACATGTTGTTAAAAAGAGGCTACCCTCAAGATTTTCTTAATAGCATTTTACAGGAAGTTATTGAAAAAAGATGGAGGGGTTATTTTTCCCCATTATTAGGTGATCTAAGGAACCCAGAAAGTAATTACATAGGGAGAGTAATCACAAAATTTACAAAATCCACCATTTTTTGTTACAGCAACTAGTTTAATGAAGTGAGGGAAATATAACAACATAACTGGAATTTGTTGAGTACTAGTCATGATTTTATTGAGAAGGTAGGGAAATGTCTGAGAATTGTATACAAAAAGGATACCACCATAACAAATATGTTAGAGAGGGCTAAACAGGACAATGAGCAAGAGGGACATATGACAAAGTGTGGCTTCTGCCTGCAATGGAAATATATAATTGAAGGGAAAGAGATAGTAAAACCTAATTATGGCAAGTAAGTGCTTAAAAAGAAAATTTCCTGTAGTAGCAAGCCAGTAGTATACCTTGCTTTGTGTTCACAGCATTCAGGGTTTTACTTTGGGAAGACCATTAATCCCCTCAGAAGTAGAGTCTACCAACATTTTTATGACATCAGCAAGCGTGATACTAAAAATGCCTTAGCCATAGACATTTTGAACAACGATGATCATGACTTTAAATTCATTGTTTTAGAACAGGTAGCACTGGGAGACAGAGGAGGGCCCCTTAATGATTTTCTAGAATTGAATTAACTTAAATGGCAGATTAGAACCAATGCCACAGAACCACCTGGATTAAATAGTACCATTTCCATAATCCCCATTTTAAGACTAAAAGCTGAGGGTTTTATATAGGAAGGGTACTTTTAACTGTTTTAATAAGTGGTGCATATTTATATGTATGTGTGTGTGTGTGTGTGTGTGTGTGTGTATATATATATATATATATATATATATATATATATATATACATACACCTGTTTAAATATCATTCATGTTATTTATGTTATATGTTTTCAGACTAGATTTTGTATCATTGTTCTATGGTTCATTTTACTATAGCAGGTTTTAATTTTAAATGTATGATATTGCTTTAAAAGAAGGGAATGATGTCATCAAGCAATTAATCAATTATGTTTTTTAAGTATATAAGTTGGGTTGCTTGAAGTTTAATTCATTCTGATGAAGTTTCCATTTACATGATGAAAGCGCTTAATAAACAGTATTGTGTGATTCCTGGACTGGTTCCTGTCTTGGTTTTACAGTTTATTCAACTTTTCTGTAGTTCTTAGGATCTGTTGATGGCCCATCCTTGTGCAGAGGGATGACCTTTGCAGTCCTCCATTCACATGACGCAAAGCCTATTCAGAGGCAATAGTTGAATAGTGTCCTCAGTTACTGGGTCCCATCAAAGCTCTGTTCTTGGCTTTAAAGAGCACAGCTAGGACCTGCTCTCTGTTTATGGTTTGAGAGGTTATGTTGGAGGGTATTTTCTGGGGGGTGTCTGGAGTAAGTGAGGGGTAAAGTTGAATTTGTCGGCCAGTAGATTTGTTATATCTCCCAGCTTTGTGAACTTGAGTCCATTTACAACCAGTTTGGCACACTGTTGTTTGTTGCCTTTGAGGTTTCTGACATAACTAATGAAGGATTTATGGTTGCCTTTTGCCTGGGAAGCTATCTTTACCTCAGAATTTACTTTCTTGGACATAATTAGCTCTCTTTAGTTGTCTATTTAGTTTAATGGGAGAGTTTTTATCTTTTTGGGTGCTACAATTCCTAAATTTTATCTGTGACTTTTTTGTCTTGTTGTACAACCTGTTTACTTTTGTTTTCCACCAAGAAAGTTTGTTTTTAGACTTTGTTTTGTGCTTACTTCTTATAGGTACACTAGACTCTATGCTACCCTTATAGGCTGTTATGTTACCTGGGTTTGGAGGGCCTTGGAATTTTGAGAGGTTATCACTTAATAAAAGGTAGTTTGCCATGGAATAGTTCCTAACTGTTACAGAGTTTACTGGGAATCTGCATGCCCTCCCTGTGCTCGCCTGGGTTTCCTCCAAGTGCTCTAGTGTGAGTGTGCATGTGAATGAGTGGTGTGGAAGAACTACCACAGCAGGGCTAGCCGTAAAGTATGTAAACCTTGATGCTAGATGATTATCACTGTTGAAGTGACACTGACCACATGTACAAAAATAGGAAAAGGAGCTGTGGATAGATGGATGGATCACTTAATAAAAGGTAGTTTGCCTTGGAATAGTTCCTAACTGTTACTGAGATTGCAAAATTGAATTTTATGTCAAAGAAGACTGCTTTGTTATCTAGCCTTACCAGAGAGGACATGCAGTGCTCTCCCATATTTGTGAGTGCCAGATCAAATATGTTTGCACCTCTAATCAGTGTATGCGCTATCTAATCTAGGGTGTTTGTCTTTGCAAAGTCCAGAGATCTGTGTGCCTACAAATTTGGGGTTGTGTAGGATTCCCAGTGTATAGAGAGGTATGAATGCAGAAAAAAGTATACAATTTTAAGGACATATTAATCAGTACGATGCCAAGTAACAGACTATTTGTAAAAAGGCACTTGCAACTCTAGTATATATAGCATTATACAAGAATATGGACTGCCACACTTTGAGGTATTCTCCAAGTACATGTCAGGATTAGCTTTGATAAGTGATACTTAATTATAAATATTGTAAATCTGACTGGAGGAGCAAAATGTATTTTGTAAAATTCTTCCAACTTTATTTCTGTTAGAAAGGTTCTGCATGCTGTATTCTGCAAAATTTTGTATTTGCAATACAATGCCTATCCATTAAATATTTAATTAAATAATTTGTTGAAAACTTGCAGTAAAGAAAAAGTAAAACATTTTTCTTGAGTGGTTGTTTTTATTTATGACTTCTTGCAAGCTAAAAACACTATTTCACTTTTATAAACAATGTACTGTATGGCTAGAATCTCTCCTGAGTAATCATTAAGGTTCAGTAAATCTGGGAAACTCTAGTAAACTGTACAGCACAGAGAGCAATGCCTTGACTTTGGCCCAGATAATCTGGGTCTGACTAATGTTCTGCTAGCTGAGGAGTAAATGAGGGAGGATGAGAATGACTGGCCCAATTTAGATTGTTCATCCTGTGTGGAGGGAGGAGTATGAGAGTGATTGACCCAATTTGGATTGTTTATCCTGTGGGTGCAGAGGAGGATGAGAATAATTGGCCCACTTTAGATTGTTCATCCTGTGGAGGCAGAGGAGGATGAGAGTGATTGACCCAGTTTGGATTGTTCATCCTGGGGGGGTTGGAGGAGGATGAGAGTGATTGGCCAGCTCTGGCTTGTTCATCTTGTGTGGAGGGAAGCAATCTAGATGACTGCAGAACTGCCACAGTATGCAACAGACTGGCCAGGTATATGCACATGGATTTGCAAAGCAGCATCCGTATAGTAGAATTTATAAAGTTTGAGAAGGGATGCACACATCACAATGGAAGGTATGGCAAGCCCTTAGATCTGTGAGTTAGCATATTAGCTACTAAAAAAAGGGTTTACAAAATGGCTGCCTGGTTGATGGCCATGCTGATAATATCTCTAGTACCTGAGAAGGGGAAGGAATATCACTATAGTTGGAGTGCAGTGGTCACTGGGCAGGAGGCTAGAAAAGTATTATTTTCTTATTTAGTTATTGAATATTTGAGGAATGTAGTAGAGGACTGATCCACTGGAACCCATTTCATCCACATCCTGGTATGGAATGGTACAAATGCAAGATAATAAGTAATCGGTCTATACTCATTAATTGCAGCAAATAGTAACTGGATACAATAAAGTTATACTTAATATAGAATGGCTGAAGGGCATAATAGAGGTACAGGAGGTATGCAAGACAAATGCATAAGCAAAGGATATAGCTGTTGTATACTACGATGGCGCAGTGGTGCAGCGGTAGCATTGTCGCCTCACAGCAAAAAGTTCTCTGGTTTAAATCTTGGCTGAGGTGCTTTCTTTGTGGAGACTGCATGTCCTCTCTGCATTTGTGTGGCTTTCCTCTGGGTGCTCCAGTTTCCTCCCACATTATAAAAACATGCATCTGGAGCGTTTCTCCTCGGGCCTCCACTGAAAATTGGGTTCATTCCAAGTCGGGCTTTCCCAGTTAACAAATGTTAAGTAAATAAATAAAAAATAAATAAATATTATGTGCTATATCTCAAAAGAATAGTAAGCATAAAATAAACTTAAACCAAAGACACTTGTTTGAAGACTATTTGTGACGTATTTACACAATGTACAATATGCAGCGAGAAATGGTACAAAAAGTGGCAACATTACATAAATCAGATTGGTTGCACTGTGGCATGCCAAAGGTAGCTCGCTGAAGACACAAGTAATGCAGTTAATATTCCCTTCAGAAATGTTTGCCAAAATTAGTAGTACCACAAGTAAACTTGTAAACATCACTTTTCTGTAAGGAAGACCCTGAAAGCCTCATGCACAGTGCCATGCCTATAGCCATACCTCTCAACCTCTCAGAGCAAGAAATCTTGACAAAGCAATAAATAAAAGGGGGACAAAGGCCCAAAAATAGGAGCAATTTTTAAATATTGCTCTTACAAACTTAAGAAAGTTGATAGAATAGCAGGTTTTTGCATTAGCATGAATTTTCTGAAGGGTATGAAGTCTGAATATCAAATTTCTCTCATTAGTTTTCTAACTTCAATCTTTAATGATTTGCCACTAATCTGGCAGAAAACCACAATTTTATGAAAAACAGACCAAAAATATGAGGCAAAACTCTGGATATTCTGTGAAAATCTTTCCAGTTGAGAGGAAGGTTATAGCACCCCTCTTGCACTAATCATCTTTGAGACCAGCACATCTTGGAGACAAGTGAGACATCTGTACTGTGGTGGTGTCAGTCGAAGTATCAAATATGACTGAAGACTGAAGTTGTCAGTTTTCAATCAAATGCACTTATGAAGCCTGTCTTCAGTAAATCAGTCTTTAGATGACCTTACTAATATAGACTATATAATGTCTGTCTCACATACCAATTATCCTAGTTGCTGTAAGATGGCCAAAATTCTCAGTACAATATTCCTATATTTATGAACTACTCAGAATGCTCTTACCTGTTTACAGAGTCTCTATCCCCCACATGACCACATTAATGTATAATGCTGTGTTCAGGTGAACCCAGTCTTGTTTTGCAAAACTGAGATATGTGCCGCTTTAATGACTTGTTTCAACTCTAACGCTGCATCAGTATTACCAAATCTCAGCCTCTCTTCTAAGGTCTACACTTTACGTTGTAGATTATATTGTAATATAGAAAATGACACCATTTTATAATACTGAGTACCACAGGAATATGTTAATCCTCACATGCTGTTGTTTCATGCTAGTAAATGTGAGGCTTCACAATCTAAAGAGCAACTGACATCATTGGAAAAAAATGACTGTGGTACAGACAAAATTCAGTTTATATTTCACATTTTTATTGTGCCTTACTTATATTTATTTACTGATGAGGATAGTTGGATAAAATAAGTTTGCTGTATTTGAAATTAAAACTGTTTTATTTTCACAATCTTGTTATTAGCTTTGTGTGCCCTTGTGAACAACCCCTGAATGTGAATCAACATACCAAGTTATCAGAGACATACGTGTGAAGCCTGATGTAGTCCATGGCTGCCCGGACCAGTGGGTCTATATTATATTATCAAAAAGAAAGGTCAGCGAATGGCACTTACATCAAAAACGCTGTTCAGCGAATCCATCACATACACCCCCCCTCTAATTATATATACCAACTCCGAGATCGCACTACAGTGAGGAAAGGGCAAATTTTCCGATTTTCACTGTACTGCAATCTCACTATGAACAGTTTGCTGAATGGCATTTTCGATGTAAGTGCCATTTGCTGAGCTGTCTTTTCGATAATATAATATAGACCCCGGACCAGCTAGGGCAGTAATGCTGAGCACATGCAAATGTCCATATTTAGAAAGACATGCAATGATAGTTATCCCTTAAATATTAAATATAGTATTATTTATTGATAATATTAACATCTTTTGAATACTGCAGTATACTTTCAGAAGCTCTTTAAAAAGAAAACTGAATGTTCTTGAAAGGAAACCAATGTCAAAGCATTGACGAACAAGCTCATTACAATATTACTGGCCTATTTCTGCCAAGGAAAACAAGAAAACATGTGGTAGTTTGTCTCTCTCTCAACAGCTGTCAGTTTAAATTTTGCTGTGAGTTAGTTTTCATAAAGTATCCCTTAGTTTATCACATGCAAACCCTCTTTGCTAAAGGTAACCACAGATGGTTTGCAAGAGACTTAACAACACGTGTGCTAGAGAGGGAGGCACCATGCAGGCCACTAGATAAAATGTAATGATTGTTTGATCAGAAGACTACGGCAGGTTCATTGAACTCCAAGACCTGAAAGTGCAATCACATGGAGCTAAGGGCGGTAGGACTGACACCATAGCAGAATTCATAAAGGCAGCATTATATCTTACGGCAGTAGGAGGTGGATAGCAACTTGGCAATGGCATACATTTATTCAGTCCCTCTAGAATACTTCATTTCTACAAACATGTGTTTTCACATCCTTGGAACACTTTGATCATAATGATTTAGTAGCTGCAGACTGCATTTCCAAGTAATCAAGCAGCAGAACGTGGACTAAAGCAAATATGAGCAAGCATGCTGTTTTTAAAATTCAGTCAGCTACAAGATTTTGTCTCATCTCCCTGTCCTCTACAAAGAATGCTGGCTAGCAAGCAATTATTAGGCATTACATCATTTCAAAGAAGGCTCTAAGCCATGCACACACAAACACACACACACACACACACACACACACACACACACACACACACACACACACACACACAAAATGCTACAATGTGCATATATATATATATATATATATATATATATATATATATATATATATATATATATATATATATATATATATATATATATAGTGAGAGAGAGAGATGATGATTACCTACAGATACAGATATAGACATGGACACCCACACACACACACTATATATATATATATATATATATATATATATATATATATATATAAATATATATATTATGTATATTTTAGGGCCAAACCATGTAACAAAAATAGCACGTCAGTTCACATGTGACCAGAAATTACTTTTGTCATTGTCCCAATAAGCAAAACAACGTCTCCATTACAAAGCAGTTTTCTGCCTTCAGTTTGACTGAAAATATTCAGTTGGATCCACACATCAAAACTCCAGTAAGTAATGCTTAAAACAGAATAAATAGGTGTAATTTCTCCAATGCACATTAGTTTGGCTACAGAGGTAGAGGCATGAAAAAAACACATAATGCTCATAGCAGTATCACATGGATGCATTACTACGTTGTGATTTTAATTCTGTCTGGGGTGCCTTTTGTGCAAGTCAGTATGTCCTCCCTGTGCTCTTGTGGGTTTCTGACACGTTGTTTGTTTTCCTCACACCTCCATAGTTAAATTTACAGTCTTGTAGACTATCTGTAGGTGTGTGTGTGTGTGTGTGTGTGTGTGTGTGTGTGTGTGTGTGTGTGTGTGTGTGTGTATGTGTTGTGTGCGTGAGTGCGTGTGTGTGCGTGTGTGTGTGTGTGTGGGAGAGACGGCATGTCAGAGAAAGGCTGACACTATCCATGACTGTTCTCTGCCTTATGACTGCTATTGGATATGCACCAGCTCCTCTGTGACCTGTAACAAGATAAAGCAGGTAATGGAACATAAACAAATAGTGCTCACAGCCGTGTTTAAAAAATGTTTACTTATTGCCAGTGGAAAAGTCCCATAGCTTCACTTTCTCTGTAAAGGAGAAACTCTGCCCACCAATGTTGCTAACTTGATCCTAGAGTTCTCTCTCTCTCTGTCCCCTTTTTCTCACTCTAGTATCACCTTGATTTTATTTAGTACTCCAAAATCCTTTGATGCCTTTTCACATCTTTGCTTCCATTTTTTTTCCTGCTATGGATCATGAAGAAGCCATCTTTTTAGGCCGTTCAAGTCTCACTTTGTTTCTGGAAAGACTCTGTCAGTTATAGAGTATAATACTTTATGCAACTTTAAAGACGCAGAATAAATAATTGGATTTGTAACCCCAATTCCCCCCTGTTTGCACTCTTATACAAAACACTTAGTTTCATGCAGTTTAATCTTGAACCTCATATAAAAGAAAATACCAATTAATTGCACAATTTCCTTTTCATATTTTTGTAGCATCATATAAACATTTGGCATATATATTTTTCCAATTAATACAAAATTCACTAGATAACCCTTTTCCCTGAATGCTAATCTATACATCCTCCACAGAAGACATATTCCTTTAATTTCTTTTATCAACTCCTCCCATTGCATCATAGCCACATAATTTTCCCAAATTTTATCCCTAGCACAGACACTTCATTCAATGAAATTTACACACCTCCACTTTTCACCACATCACTCAAACCCTTACTTTTATCATCATTCAAAGTCATTCCCAGTTCCTTCAAACATGTATTCAGACAAACCAACACTTCCCTAATCCATATTTTGATCTTGGCAACTACAACCATTTTATCTGTGTATGCCAAAACTACTGGGATCACAACGTCCTTTTGCATCACATGTCCGCCATCTTTTATTTTATAAGCTACGTCACTCGCTGTTGCTTTCATTACCAGTGCAAACCGTATTCAGCTCATGGGCACCCGTGACTTGTACCACATTTCATATTTACTCAGCCATCCACTCAGTAATACTCTCACTCTATAATTTTGATATATTGATATGCACATTCTTCTAATTCTGTTTCCTATTGTGTACGTCTCCATAACATCCCAGAAAGCATCATGTTGTACTGTATCAAATGCCTTACTAGTATCACCTTCCTTAAATTTCACACCCTCCCTTTACTTATAATATCATCCACAATTTCTCTTGCAATCAGTAACAATTCTTGACATCCCGTCCCTTTTATACCATATATACTTTCTTCCATGATATGTATCATCCTTCCTTCCATTCCCCTCTATATTATTCTCATAAACATTTTATAATATGTATTATTTAATGTGATGGATCTTCAGTTTTTTTATTTCATCCTTCTCATCTTCTTCCATATAAATTTTAATATCCCACTACATAACATAACTCTTCTTAAACAAATCCTTCCTTCAACCATTCATTAAGTACATTTATATAATACTATCATTCCCTATACCATCTGAGCCTGATACTGAATCAACATCTACTTTCCTAAGTATTTCACATACTTCACTAATAATAATTTATTTTTCAATTTTTTTCTTAAATTATTGTGATTTTTTTTTACCTTCCACTCTCTGCTATTTTCCTTCTTTTTACCCTTATACATATTTTCCACATGCTGTACTACAATACTCACAATTTGTTCGTGTTATTTGTACCTCTCCTTTTACATTTTTCATTTCCCTCATTATACTAATATTTCCTTTAATATTTTACATGCAGATGCTTCCTTCCTTCTCCCTTTTAAATAATATTTCTGCCTAAACAGTTATTCCTTAATTTTTTTCTCCCTTTCTTTTATATATTTATTTTTCCATATCATGATACTCTCTTGTGTTATTCTCTAATACATTTCTATCTATTTCCCATGTTTCACTTTCTCATCCTTTCTTACATCAGTCTGCCATTCATAAAACACTTGTGATACTTCTTTTTAAATTCAGTCCATCATTCAGACCAGTTTTTATAGAAATTCTTGATGGTTATATGATTTTTCCATACTTGCAATACTTCCTAGTCTCCAGTTTCATCTCATAATGTCTAATTTATTATTTTTATTCACTTTCCTTTTTTAATATACTCCCTTTCTTCCATCCTTTCCATCCATATTGTTAAATGGTCTTGAAAAACCTGTCACAACTGTATCACCATCTGCTACCCTCAGCTTTCTGATAATACAAAATAATCAGATTCCGATCCAAGTGTCCACTTCTATAAGCTAATTGACATTTGTTCCACATGGCTAATTTAACATATTTTGTCCCTTCCTGTATTTTTTTACATCTTTCCTTTCTTTTTTACATTTTCCCCTTAAATCACAGTTAAAGTCCCTTGCAGTTATGATTTCCATGTTCACCACCACATAGTGTAATATCTGATGAAACAGATTCTTTCTTTCTTTGCTAGTTATATATGATATAATGATATAATTCTATTAACGTTCTGTCCCCTTCACATCCACAACAGTTAACCTTCCCATCCTTACCAAAGTTACGTCTAGGATTTTTGCTGATTTTTACACAACACAGCCACTCCAGAACTATGCTCACTTCCTAAGTTCCATCTTATACTTCCACCCTACATTTTTTTCCTGTTTGCTGTCTTACTTCACTTGCCAGGAATCATACATAGGTAGGTAGGTACTAGGCTATCTGCCCGAGGGCATTTACAAGCCTAGCCAGAGTGTGTAGGCTTTCGCCACCCCATTGATTAATTAACTGATCCTCTGTCAAGCAGAGCAAATGAAGAGATCCCAGGGGTGTAGTACAGAATACCACCCACATCACCTTTAGCATACCATTTCAGCATCCTTGTCCTTACAGTGTTAATAATACAGTTCACATTTACTGAATGTACTCTAAAGCTGTTGCTTTTCCTTCTTTTTAAGTTTAGGGGAAATATTTTAAATTCTCATTTTCTTATTTTAACCATTTCCCCAAATGAATATTTTTACCTGGGGTTTACGTACAGATTTTCCACTGGCTACAACTTCAAAACAATTAATATCTTCTGACCTCTCCTCATGCATGCACTGTCACTCTCCTGATATTGTACCCTCATATTTTTCTTCTTCTACAGTTTCTTCATCATCTAGTTCACCCACTCCACCAGCCTCTTGCCGTACTTACTCATGTACATTTTCTTCCCGTTCTCCCTTCGTTTTAATTATTTACTATTTGCTTTTAATAATCCATCCAAAGTAGTCCTTTTTTGACACAATACACACTCCTTCTTGCTGTATGCCCTTCCTGTCCACACTGATTACACTGTATTTTGTCCCAGTCATTAATTAAATGAGAAATGTCCCCACAAAAGAAACATGGTTTAGGTTGGCCAGTATATCTTAATGTCTTTCCATGGCCAGCCAAAACATAACACTTGGCAAGTGTTTCACCATGTTTTTTCACATTTCAAAGCAGTTTCCACCCTCCATCCCCCATTCCATAAGTTCCTGTCATCGCTAACTTTCACAGTATTATCAACAGTTTCATACAGACTCTGCATGAATTTTTTTAACATTGTCTTCTTCCAGTTCATCAGTTCTAAACTGCATAGTAACTTTTTTTTTACATTTAAGTTACTACTAGAAAACAAATAATTGTTCCTCACATAAATGTCCTTTTTGTTATACAGTTCCAGAAATTTCATCAGCCCATCAACTTCAGATGTTAATTCACAAAAATTCTCTGTCACAGTTTATATAAAAGACTGAAATTCTTTAGCTTTAAAACCCCGAGCAATTACCAAATTACACCATACATAACTGTCTCACAGTAAGACGTTGTCCTGTTCGATTCTCAGCTAGAGCATCTTCTGTGTGGAGACATGCGTCAATGAGCGTACCTTCGTTGAAGGTTGTGAGTCAGAGCTGGCAACTTGGCACGTAAAAATCTACTGCCAATCATTAGCGGACCGGAGTTCCACTGTGTCGACCCCTAACTGGGAAAAGCCGAAAGTCACAACAACACCACCATACATAACTGTCTATTACTATGTTTTTTTGTTGTTCTTATTGTCATAGTTCATCCTCCCTTCTTTTTATAACAAGTTTTACTTGCATTTTCTTGCTGCTCTCCTTTTTTGCCTGCTGCCACTGCTGTATATGTTTTAGTTACTGTATTATCTGCTGCCACCTTTCTCAGTTTGTTGCTGTTTTCCTCTTTTATTTTCTGTCACTGCAGCATAAGTTTTAACTGCTGCATTCTCTGCTGCCACACCACCTGATTCCTGTTCCACATTACCATCGTCAGAATTTCCAAAAATGTTATCTGGCATATTACCCCATGAAACAGCAGAACTGTCACCTGGATCATCCTGCTCTATTATTTTTAATAGAACATAATCTGCAAGCCTTTCTGATGCTAATTCTGTTATCTGCACCTTCTTCAACAGGTTTGTCTACTTCCTTTTCCACGTTGACAGCTAAACATTGTTCATTTATTATATCCACCACAATGGAATGTTTGTTCACATTCTGAAGTCCCGTATTGACATTTTATTTCTCCCAATTCTCACTTTCTACCTCCAAACTCTCCATAGCTTTTCTCTTGTACCCCACGCTGTTGCTTCTCTTATGCCTCTTCCTTGCTGCTGTATGAGCCCTCTGGCTCCATGTAGTAGCTCCAAAGGGTAAGGGAAGTTCCTTGATGCCCTCATCAAAGTAGCATAAATACCACCTTGGATCTGTCCTGAAAAGAAGTGACTAGCCTAGTGGGACTAACCTAGTCAACAAAAGATAAAGAAATACAATAAAAAATGTATTTTATATAGAAATGACATTGTACTTACTAGAGAAAACAAAAATCATGTGTCACTGCAAAATGAACTGTAGAATTACAGTCTCTACCATTTCGAAATGGTTTTGCATCAGTATACTTACTGGAATTACTAAAAAAAGCTCAGTCATACTGTTTGGCACTCACCATAAGCTCCAGAAAAGACAAAATGACATTATTACCAATTGCACTGGCTTTCCTCTCCCTCATGTCAAGAACAAATATATCTTGGTTTAATCTTTGACTAACACCTAACTTTTCACAAACACATTGAGTTCCAAATATGTAAAGTACGTGCTCTGTTAAGAATATCTTACAAGATCTCCAATCTATTTACTGTTAAAGCCTTATGTTCCATTGCCATCAATGTGCTACTTCAAAGACTAGAATATTGCCTTCCTATCATAGAACTCTGCACTTTACTAAACATCACCTTCTCCAATAAGCAGAAAATCAAATACTTAGATTTATCCAGCTGTAAAGGTACAATGAGCACCACTGTGCCAATCTGAGCAAACATAGAGGGCTATCTGTTATGTTGAGTCTGTCTACTCTTAAACACACCTATTTCAAGCTTCTGCATGAAATACATTATACCTCTCCTTAATGAATTGACTTTCAAATTCTCTAACTACTGTCTTCATAGTGTTGATACTACTCTGTTACAAAAGCCCACATTTACTCTTTCCATCTGTGAAAGATCTTTATCCAGAATTGCCCCTGCTTGCTGAAACTCCCTACCTAAAATTATACAACAAAGAGATAACCTCAAAACATTCAAAAAATCCCTCCACTCTCATCTCACTGTGTGTGTCTTTCGGCTTTTCCCGGTCAGGGGTCGCCACAGCGGAACTCCGGTCCGCTAATTATTGGCAGTGGAGTTTCACATGCTGGCTTGCCGGGCCTAACGCACAACCTTCAACGAAGGAACGCCCATTCACGCATGTCATCACACACAGTAGACGCTTTAACTGAGAATCGAACGGGCAACGTCTAACTGTGAGGCGACAACGCTACCGCAGCACCACCACCGCAGCCTTTAAAAAGAGCAAATGCATTTGCTTGACAGAGACAGGTAGCTTTTTTGTTACAACCTTCCCTTCCTTCTCTAATCCCAATTCCAGCTACAGGTCCATTAGACCTCCTTGGTACACAAAAGCTCATACAAAACTATATGATTTTCATTGTTTTTTTTTTCAAGCTCAGTTTGCAGCACTTAATATTTTTTTTATTTCATTTTTGACTATAACCCCTGTTAGCTTCCTTTACACTAAACATATTATATTATATCACATATACAAACTTTCTTATTTTGCCTAAATTTGCTACTTGTATTTTTATCAATGCATGCTGTTTATTCTTTGCATATTTAATGTGCATATATTGTAAAACATTTGCAACTCCTGTATGTAACTTTGATTGTTCATAACAATATATATATGTTTTCATTTGTCCGTTCTCTGTATTTACCTGTTTGTCCCAGGTCATGGTTGAGAAGAGTCCTCTGACAGTTTACTTACTCTGTTAACAAAGAATAAATGAATGAATGAATGAATGAACAAATAAATACACAAGCTAATACATAGATAGTTCTAGCAGAAAAAAATATTCTGTTTGTAGGATCATAAACAGCTGCATTTTCAAATTAATGAACTTATTTCAAATTGGTACTTACGTATTATCGCAACCAGATTTTTGCAGTTGCAAAATGCCCCTATTTGAAAAGGAATGACTGCATGAAACACTGTAAGGCGTGATTGATACTCCGTTTTACATTTCAGAGTATGGATTACCTGCAGGAGCCGAAAAAATGTCAAAAATCCTAGGGGTGTTTGGCGTGAATCACGCTTCGATTGTCATGGATGCTGCCTTTCTGATGAATGCAAGGATTGGAGTCGTCAGGTAAGACTCCTTCACAGAAGAAGAACACAGACACAGGACATAACTTTTTGGTAAAGTCATAGTTTCTCACAAATGTGTACACATACTTGAAAGCAAGCAGTGCAATGTGAGATTGCCCTAACTAATGGTTCGAAAAGTGAGGGTGGATTATGGTGGCACTAAGTTATGGGTTTCTTTGTCAAGGAAGAAGTCAGCAGTAATGATTTGGTTTGCTTTTGCGATAGTGGCATGGTCGGGGGGGGGGTATACTGAACTGCTTTCTGATGTCATTACTGCCGTACTGTGTTATGTGAGTCACAGGACAAAAATTACAGAGCTGTGATTCCAACATGAAGGTAATGACCGACACTTCACAGCATTCGCTGGCCCAAAGAAGGAACATCCAGCAAGCCAGACTTGCAGGAGGCGACATGGTGCCAGTAAACACCATGAAGAAACCACAACAGTGTGTTTTGCACTTTGTATTGATAGCAGTCCAGAAATCAACCTGTACTGTTAAAGAAAACACACTACTTTACAGTTTGACAACATTAACAAACATTTTTCGTGAGCGGGAACCATCCGGTAGTACTGCAAAAATCTGGTTGCGATAATACGTAAGTACCTTCAAATTTACATTATCAATAACATTGCATTGTTTAGCAAATTTGAATTTACAAATGAAGAAGGTTCTAGTTTACTTCACAGAAGCCCACAAAAGCCACACTTTCAATATTTCCAGGTTCTAGAAACAATATTCTACCTTTTATCCATTTCTGCACAAAGCAAGAACTTTCGTTATATTTTTATGCTGCTGAAACTCTTATTACAAGTTGCACTAAGCAATACAGCAAAAATTCTTATTTCAGATTGCTCTAAGCAATATAGCAAAATGCTCCTTTCTTCACTGAAATCATATAGTTTGTATGATGCAACCTAGCATGGAACACTTTCCACTGCTAAACTGTCACTCTACCTTCTGTTTCACCATGCCTTGTTTTAAACTTGTATAAGCACTACACACACATTCTAGAGTAAATTGCTTGCTGTCAGGACAACCCCTTCAGGTCCATATTCAAACTCAGCTATCTTTGAATCTAGCTTATCTCTTTCTGGGTCAGATCCAAACTGATGACTAAAGTACCTGCCATCAGCTATTTAACATCTTTGCTTAGCACATAACCCTTTTGGCTCAGACCCAGGGGGTCAAACAAACAATCATATCAGCCAGGGACCTCAACTTAAACCTTTGCTTATGTTCCACTGTGGTATTGCATGTCAGGGCCTGAACTTTTTAAGGTTCGATTGTGTATCCTACTTCAATCTCATTCCCAATGCCTACAGTTGACTCTGTGCAGAAGTTTCTTCTTCTGCCTATATCATCCCCATGCTGAAGAACAGCCCTTCACTTAGCCACTGCTTTTGCAGAATTACAGATCTATACCTTTTCTGCAGCAGGGCAAACTGTTGCAATACCTAGAATGAGAAGATCAGTTCCAAGGGACATTGTGACATTCGCCTTTATATTGACGCTGCCTGTGTGGTTTCATACATATAGACCATGTTGGTCTACTGAAGCACTTTAATCTAGGGGTCCAGTGTTTTGGTGCTAAAGAGTCCAAAACATTTACCGATAAAGGACAGCTTCTGGGACACTATTAATCAGGAGGTACAGGAGGAAGTCTACTATAAAACTTTTGTCTTCCAGGACTGGTTTGTAGTATACAGGAAGGACTCTCTGTTCCATATCTGAACATAAACTATGCAGCAGCCTTTTCCCTGTGAAACTTTACACTGTCCTGTTGTTCTGCTTTGGTTCTGCCCATTCTCTTCACTGATCCTGTCTTCTACTGGTGTCTCTTGGAATTTACCACACAGATATAGAAAATGGGGGAAATCCCTTCAGTATATTACCTAATAACTAGGTTAGGTACTTCCCACACATAGTGTTTTGTTACACCTAGTACAATATCGAATTCTAACTTACTTGTGGGATGATTTTTTTCTCCGTGTGCAGGCACAATTCTAATTTCCTAACAGAATTTCTCAAGGAATTAGGAACAAAAACTTATTTTACCAGGACTGCCAAAGTAAAGCATATAAAGTTTACCCTCTATCTCCACATTACATTTCTCCATATTTTTAGGATTACAGCTATCAAAAGCAGACTCGGTAACACTGAGTTTCTTTGCAAACAGATGTACGCACATAACATTGTATAAGTTTGGACAGTAAGGGACACTTTTAACTAAATGCCTAAACTGATAGCACTTACAGAATTCTGGCCCATTCAGTTTATAGGTTCATAGGTTCATACTAGGCTATCTGCCCTAGGGCATTTATAAGCCTAGCCAGAATGTGTTTGGCTTTCGCCACCCATTTTAAATGAATTTTGCTATGCCCTTTTTCGAGGTTAGTATACTGTGCCTCTGTCTAACAGTGACACAGAAGTGATACCCGGGGTAAACCTACGATCTCCCATCCACTCATCAAGATTCCTCTTGAAGAGAGTCAATGAGGGACTCTGCCTAACCTGGACTGGGATTTTATTCTAGAGTGAAGGGAGCTTCTGGGTTATGAATCTGTCCCTCCAGCATGTCCTATTTATTTCAGTGCTGAGGTTCAAGTCTCTCGAGCGCGTAGCTCGATGGGATTTGGATTTTCTGAGGTGCAGCATGTCCATTAATTCCAGGTTGGACATGGCTTTATACATCAGGCACAGATCGCCTCTGAGCAGGCGGTATGCCACTGAGTAGAGCTGGAGTTTCTTTAACCTGACTGACCTAAAAACATGCTGGCTATGCCCTTGCAACTCCCACTCTAATATCATCCACCCCATCCAACCACTACCTTTCTCTCCACTCGACTAACTGCCTTGATTATAACAAGCTCAGATGCTCATAAGCCTAGTACTTATTATACAGCAGGAACTTCTCATTGTAACATTTGTTAATGTCTGTTATGTACTTCACAGATAAAGATTCTAGTTGTCTACTGATGTACTATGTTCTTCATCTGTAAATATGTTGTAAGTAATTGCTATGTTAAATTGTTAATTGCTATGTAATCCAATGTAACTACTGTCTGTTTATTTTACTGTGGAGCTTTTCTCCCCGGGCCTCCGCTGAAAATAGACCTACGTCCAGTCGGACACTCCCGGTCAACAAATTTAAATAAAAATAATAAATAAATAAAAATAATTAACCGGGCAGCATATGGCATCTGTTTGAGCCCTTTGATCCTCTTGGTGAGGTACTTTTGGGGTCTTTCCAGTTGCTGCAGGTGTCTGGTAAGGTACATCCCAAAAGAGGCATTGTACTCAATTATGGGCCTGATGAGGGATGAGTAAAGAGGCACGATGACCTCCCCTGTTCTAGATGTGAATCCCTTCATGATTAGGTGGGCTATATAAAATGTTTTTCTAACCACTTTGGCCACGTGGTTGTCAAAAGAGAGATTGCTATCAACTTGGGTCCCCAGGTCCCTAATTACTTCTTCCATACTTAATGGATTACCACCTATGTGGTAATTTGTGGGCACTTTGTTTTTGCCAAAGGGGATGACTATACACTTTTTGGAGTTTAGCTTGAGGCCATGGCTCTGGCACCAGTTGTCTGTTTCTATGAGGCCCTTTTGTAGGATGCTTGTGTCAGCTGGAGAGTCGATTATGGCACCCAGTTTGCAGTCATCTGCGAACTTGGTCAGCCACAGTCCTTCTGTGTTGGCCTGTACCTCCAAGAAATATATACCAAACAAGAGAGGTCCCAGGACTGAGCCTTGTGGGATGCCACTTGTAACTGGTTTGGAGTCTGACATGGCTCCAGCAATTCTAACCATGTGGGTTCTGTCCTTGAGCCAGTTTGCAACCCATCTAGTGACACAGGGGTTTATATTTAAGCTGGTGAGCTTATCTATAATGCCCGAGTGGGGTATTGTATCAAAGGCTTTTGCGAGGTCCAGGAAGGCTGTGTGGACCACCTTCCCCTCGTCAATGGCTTTGGTGACTGTTTCAAAGAAATTGACCAGGTTTAAGAAGCAGGATCTGCCCTTAACAAAGCCAAACTGGGTAGGATCCAGTGTCTATAGGTCCCCAATATCTTTATTTATGAGGTCCATGATGATCCTTTCCATAGCTTTGCAGACCAAGCTAGTCAGGCTTATGGGGCAATAGTTTCCAGGATCCGTTGAGGCACCGCCTTTGTGGAGAGGGACCACTGTTGTTGTACGCCACTCTTTGGGTACATATCCTGTAGTAAGGCTGAGATTGAACAGTAGTTTTATGTTTGGGTTTAGCTCTTCTTGGAGTTCATGTAGGACACAGCCCGGGACACCGTCTGGTCCCATTGATGCTGTGTTTTTGCTTTGGAGAGGGTGGCTCTTACCTGAGCATCTGAGATGTCAGGGGGGCAGCACTCTGCTGGGATAGATATTTGCCCTTTTGGTGGGGGGGGAGAAGTTTGCGCTGAACCTGTCAGCTAGGATGTTGGCAATGTCTGTGGGTTCGGTGTATTTTTTGTCATTTTGGACTAATTCTGAGCATATCTGGGAATTCCCACCCAGGTTCCTAACATAACTAAAGAAAGCCTTGTGATTATCCTTAGTGTCCTGTGCAATTTTTCTCTCGAAGCTGGCCTTAGACGATTTTATGAGTGCCCGTAGTTTTTTGCTAATACTGATCAGAGATGCCTTCCCTTTTTGGGATTTTGCTCTATCATGTAGTAGCTTCCTCCTTCTATTGTATAGTTTGTTTATGGCTGGGGTCCACCAGACAGGATGCCTGCCTTTGGAGGAGTGGGTCTTGGTTTTATTTGGGATTGCATGATCCATGCATTCCTGAAGGTGTTCATAGAATGCGTTTATAAAGGATTCTGCGGTCTGGGCTGTATTTTCCACAGGCCCGGGGGCTTTGAAGGATTCCACCTCGGTTTTGAGGAGTGTGAAATTTGCTTTAGAGAAGCTTTTCACTGTGGTTTTCTGGGCAGGGGGGTGGGGTCCGGATGTGAATATCCAGTGAGATTAGTTTATGGTCTGATCTTACCAGTGAGGGATACGCTTCTGGTCTGGAGCACAGAGTCCCCATGTTGATGATGATGAGGTCCAGTATGTTTTCCCCTCTTGTGGGAGTGGTAACAAGTTGTTCCATAGCATTTGAGTTTATAAATTTTAGGAACCTTTGGGCTAGGGTGTTGGAGCTAGAGTAATGCTCCCAGTCTATGTTTGGGTAGTTGAAGACGCCCAATATAATGGTGTTTGGAGAGACCTTCATATTTTCCAGTGTTCTCAGGAAGGCCGAGTGGGGTTCCTGGGATTGGGAGGGTGGTCTGTAGCAGGCTATAAACTGGAAGGCAGTTTTACCCACAGTTAGTTGCACATGGATAGTCTCTGATGCTTCGTGCTGTGCCACCAACCTGGAGGTGTGGGTATCTTTGACGAATATTGATACTCCCCCTCCTTTTGTGGTTCGGTCCAAGTTTTGTGTCCGAAAAGCATGGTACGAGGTATAACCTGGTAGTGCTGGGGTGCTCTTGGGAGCCTTGAACCAGGTTTCTGTTACTGCACAGATATCGATGTTCTCCATGCTAAGGAGAGTTTCGAGTGCGTGCATCTTGAGGTTTAGACTTCTGGCGTTGAGCAGCATTACTCTTAGTTTCTTATCCCTTGTGATACCTATGGAGGTGAGTTTGTCTTTTGAGCCTTGCCTAAAAAAGGCACTATGGGGGTGGCAAGAGCCTTTACCAATATCTGAAAGCCCAGGGGTAATAGGTGCAAGCCATCCCTAGCGAAGCATCGTGGCTTGTCGAGCATGTCATCCCAAGCTGACAGGCATTGGATCCCCTTTGAATGACACCAATACTTAAGCCAATTGTTGAAATTGATCATCTTGTCTTCATATTGTGGCATCATTCTTGGTGAGGGTAAGATGCTACTCAAGGTCAGGGTCATACCGGCCTGGGCTACATGCTCAGAGAGCTCCTCTATGTCTCTTTTCATGTAGTCCAGGGAGGTACGTCTCAGGTCATTCACACCAGCATGGACAATGACTGAGTCACATTTGTACTTGCCTTGGAGTGACCTGAGTGCTTGTGTTATGTGGCGGATCCTAGCGCCCGACAGGCAGCTCACCATGACCTTCTCCTTGTTCAGCCTGGTGAGCGGGACATCAGTATGTCTGATGATAGAGTCACCTATTACAAGTGTATCAGGTGTATTGTTTAGCCTTAAGGGCTGTGACTGTTCGGCACACTGGCTTTGTGAGCTATGTGTTGCACGTGTTTTGTTTTGGGGTAGCGGTTGCTTGGGTGTCTGCTTTGGAGGTCTCTGCTGCTTAGGCAGATTTTTATTTAGAGCCTCCAAGTATGTTTTTGTGTGTTCATGTGTTTGGTTTGCTGTCGTGGTAGGTCTATGTGAGACCGGAATTGAAGTAAGTGTGGTTTCCGTCTCCTCCTGACTGGTTACGCCAGTACTGAGTTGAGAGAGCTTAGCCTCCAGTTTGGCTATATGGTTGCATCTCTCACATGTGTTGGAATTTGTTGGGTGGAGGAGAGGGTTGTCTGTGTACATGAGGCAGTTGTAACATTGCCTCAAGATTCCCAGATTCACCAGCTGGACCGAAGAGGAGATTGATAACTGACCTTTGGACATGCTAGAATAGTATTGGGAATTCCTTTATAATTGAAAAAAAGAGCCAATGGGGAGCAAGGTACTCAAGGGGAGTTTGTGAGGGTGTAGTGCTTTTAATTTTTTAGTGCTGACTTATATAATTGCTTTAGTGAGCAAGTGCCAGGCTTTAGAGTAGGAATAGGGTGTTTATTATGAGAACTAGATCAGTTCTAAGGGAAAAAGTGAAGAGCAGACTTTGTGGAGCCGAGAAAGGTTCAAATCCAATTAAGCGGCGCTGCCTGATGCTGCGCTATGCGCAAAATCGCGCAAAGCCGCACTAAAGCGGGTTTTATACAGGGGGACTTGAAAGAGCTAGAAATTGGCCCAAAACGGCCAATAGACTACCAGATTCTTGTGCTGGGAACACTCTTCCAGGGATAGATAGGCTGCTCTAAGCTCCCCACTGCCACTGGTGAACAAAGAAGCCTCCCTTTATCCAAGAAAGGAAATAGGCAACACAGGAACTTTCCAAAAGTCCAGAATACAGCAAAGCCTGTATTTGGACTACTCTAGGTCAGGAAAGGCGGGAAACAAGGATAATTTTTTTTGTTTTTTTTTTCTTTTTTTGCAACAAACAGCAGGAAAATGCAATAAATATGTAACATAGGCTAGCGTACTTGAGTGTGTAGCCTCAACAGGTAAATGCAACAAACAGGACAAACTTTAAATTACAAGCGCAAAAGCGCACTAAAGCTGGCTTTAAAGCAGGGGGTTAGAAAGAGATAGGAAATGGCCCAAAACGGCCAATAAGCTACAAGTCACTGGGCAGGAACCACTCCTCAAGGGACAGATAGGCTGCTCAGAGCTCCCCACTCTCACTGGTGAATAAAGAAGCTTCCTCCTATCCAAATAAGGATATGGGCAACACAGGAACTATGACACAGCCCAGAGATCAGCAATACCTGAAGACTGGACTATTCTAGTTCAGTAAAGGCGGGAAACAAGGATTTTTTTTTTTTTTTTTTTTTGTAAGTAGCAGAAATTAGGTACAGAAACACAGTAAATGCTTTAATTCGGCTAGCGCACTTGAGTGTGTAGCCTACCAGTTGCCTGTATCACTCTGCAGGACACCACGAGGAGCTGTGCGGAGTTGTATACAATAACAAACTTTTAAACAGTCATATTCTGTTTCTCTGGTTCTTTTGTACAGACTTTTGTTAACTGTTTTGCAGTTTATTCAGAATAAAGGCTTATCAGTTCTTCTTTGAACTTTTACCTGGCTGCATACTTCTCAACTGTACAGATTTTCACATAATGTCCAGATTTTTGCCTCATATTTTTGATCTGTTTCTTATAAAATTGTAGTTTTCTGGGAAATCATTGAGGAATGCAATCAAAAAATAATGATAGACATTTGAGTTTCAGGCTTCATACTCTTCAGAAAATTTATGTTACTGCAAAACCTGTTTTCTAAGTATGTAAGAAAAATATTTAAAAATAGTCTTTATTTTTGGACCTTTGTCCCACATTATTTATGGCTTTGTTCAGATTTCTTGCTCTAAGAGTTTGAGAGGTATCCGTAGCTGTCCTCTTTCTAGACAACAAAAGTCTTTACACAGCTATTTTTTTACTGACACATTACATTTTGAGACCCAACAGCTTTGTTGTTGGGACACGACTGCAAAATTTTCAAGAAATCTGCATAAACTCAAACTCATTACATCCAAGCATTACGGCACCATAGCAGAAAAATCCTTCTCTTTATTGTTTTAGCCTGCAGAGCTTGGTATTCTGATTTCGTTCTGTGTTCTGCACTTTAAAGTTCCTGAAACTCAAGATGCAAATTGTTTTCTCATTTTCCAGTTGTGTCCTAACCATCTGGTTAATACTTTGTGTACTTTTCTTGTTCTGAATCTGCTCATATAGAGAGTCCTTAACTTAGTTTCTTTTTTTCTCTTAAAGCCTTCACATTTCTCAACAAAAACTTCCTTTTCTAGTTCAGCTTTTCCATGTGCTTTTTGCTAAACTATTTTTCTTAGTCTCCTCTTCTCTTCCAGCTTCTGTCTGCTTTGAAAACTTTATTTGATCAATTCATCTTCAGAAGCATGTGCTTCTGTGTATTCCTTTACTAACTTCAAATCTTCCGCATTAATGTTTGGTACAAATATTCATAGACAGTGCACAATGCTGTGGAAAATAGCATAGAAAGTGGCAATGTCCAGGCAAGAGGCCATAGCCACGTTTCGGTAAAAATGGAGCAGTATGCAGAGCATGCAAATTACTATATAATAATATGAAAAAGAGATTTCCAGTGTAAATAAGGGTCATCAGCTATGCACATCATGCCATCAAACATGGCAAAGCAATTCAGTAATGCTATAGAAGTTGCGCTTGCCATGGCATTAACCTATTCTGACTGTTCTAAGTGCCAGGAAGTGCCAATGTACAGGTTACTAGAATGTTTGTAATAGCAGTAGCTATAGCAGTGCAACACATATTGGTGCCTCTCTGAGATTTGGTGCCCGTGACATGGCATGCAGTGCAGATGGTACCACCACAACTTGGCTGACCTGCAGTTTGTGAACTGCTTCTGTGTAGATAGTGATTCCATATGGGAGCATTCTGAATCATGTTGCCCACATGTAGAATCAAGGTAAAAGGGTGGACAGCCCATCCCAGTAAACGGTAAGGTATGTGTAGCTTTAATCATCCTAATTACAGAGACCTTTTCTCAACATACTGAGGACACAGGAATTTTACAGGTATCGACCTCCAATATCCTTTACCAGTTCTTTGACATTATGTTGTAGCACACAGAGGAGCATATATGGTTCTCAAGGACAGCAGAGGAGAGAATCACCACAATGTGGTCATTTTACTCCATTGCCCATTTTCTTGAGCTCTAGGGAACCATTACTTGCACAAAGTACTATCAAGGCCTCACTTGGTCCACAGGGTGTCAGATTCATGAGCTGCTAGGCAGTTTGCAATGCCCATGGAATACTCTATAATGTTACTGTACACTATTCAGACAGTTCCAGTGATTCTCATATCTTGGAAATTACAACCTATACCAACATTTAATGTGGGGTGACTTCCTACAGGCTCATCTTATTAGTAGATGTACATGTAGGTATGTACAGAGCACAGTATATACAGTTGCCATGCAATCACATAGGACACCATATATAATAATGTCACCTTTGTGTATTATAGGGGATGCCAGATATGCTTTGGAACCATAGATGATAACTCCCACCTACATGATGACATATAACATGGTGCAAGGAGACATGAAATGTGGCAGAACATGTTTTGAGTCAACTTAAGGGACACTTCTGCTGCCTTAATGCAGCTGTTGTGACACTGCAGTATTCACCTGAGATCTGCAGTCAAGTACTTGTAGTATGCACTATGTTCCATAACATGTTGGGCATAAACAGCTGAAATAGCAAGGTAACATCAAGCAGGACCCACCATCCTTGTTGGAGCAGTGGAAAAGGAGCAAGGTAATCATTTTGAGGAGGAACAGACAGTAGTGGGACATCATGCAAGCCAGAGGTGGCACAATACAATGTGGCACTGACAAGGAGATTGTCTGGTCCACAACTATGTGTCATGATAATGACAACATGGAATAAAATGATGCATACATTTTAAATTCAGGCTATGAATTTCTATCCAGGGATTGACTATGCTGGGCAGACATTACCTTACCCACTCAAGTTGGGGGTGGGCAAAGCAGAGTCACCATTTTTTTCACAGTTGGAGGGAAACATAATGACAGGTGACCACAATTCTGTCATATGGGCCAGGATCATGGAAGGCGGATGTGGTAATGACTCAGCCTGGTAGCTGGTTGTGGGGTGTCAGGGATAAAATATTTCTTTCATGAGATTGAATTATCATGTCATGAATGTTGGCAATGTGTACTGTGGCCACCTGTGTTTGCAGGGCTTGATATAGTCCTTGGCAGTGATGATGCAGATTCACGAAATGTGTGCTTGCACCTTGATGAGTGTCTGCGCATAGGGGTGTGATTATATAGAACTACATAAGCAAGACCATGAATACTGACAAGGTGCTCCAGGGGTGAAGCATGGGGTCCATTGGTAGTATACATGATGGCAGCCATGGACAGGTGTAGTGGTATATGTGGCCAGAGCTGACAGCAATGTCATGTCAGGAATTGTCTATGTCATTTGAGTATGACCAGTCAGCTCACATCCAGCTACTTCTGTGGCCATAGACAGAGAGAGGAGGTTACCATCTACCTCACTGATGCACCAATAGATGCAGTGTTATTCACTAGTGATCTGAGTAACACCATCTGCTCTCTTTCCTTACAGTTTATTTAACTGTGCAGACAGTGGATGTTTTCACATAAGCCATATAAGAATTGCACATCATTCTGCTGGCCATGCAGAACACTCACCAGCTCCATAATAGCATGGGTAGCAGCTGTCTGTATCTGGATCACTGGCCTGAATGTCTGCTGATTAATGTCACATGTTGCACCCACATCAGGAACAGACCTAGAGTCATGGCAGTGTCACAGACCATCATACCTCTTCTCCTTGCGGTGTGAGCACGTATCAGAGACAGTGCAATTCACAAATACCATCAGGGATGGGGGGACTCTTATGTAGCCTGGTTTAGACTAACAGTTACAGGATATATGTTAAACACTGTTGAAGCTGGAGTTTTGGCCTGTCCATGCACTGCCTTCTCGAATGTGCAGGACTTGTATAAGCCGTTCAGTGTTAGTGCTGCTAACAGCATCACTGTGTCATTAGATGGTGCCATGTATACATTGCCATCATCATCAACCACATGTGTCTTACATACATCAGGTATATGTTGCCCTGTTCTGCTGGACCTTATACCAATGGAACCTGTGAAAGCATGAACACAAGATAGATGTGGCAGCACTAAAATAAATGTCTAGTTCCCATACTCCACATATCAGGGATATGAATTGATGACAAAAATCTCTAAGTACTATATGGATACCTACATAGCTTGTTGAGCACGTTGTTGTAGCTGCAGACCAGGGGCACTTATAGGAGAAATATGAAGACACCTTCTCTGGACAAGTACTCTTTCAAATGCACTGCATTGTATAACATGGAAATGTACCATCCAGTACTAACATGGTGCATCCCCTGCAGACACTCATGCAGTTGTCACCAGCCTGGTTCTCACATTCAGGCCAACACAGGCTATGAAGGTTCATTCCCTATTACAAGAAAGCTAAAACAATGAGTAAGCTACAACTCCCACACCTCTGTAAGCTGCTTTTGTATTGGTGGTCCATCTCCTGCATTGAACCTGTCACAGGCAATATTCCATGTTTTGTTCTTAGCATGGAATATCATATCTGTTAGCCTTCGACAAACCCTTTGGCCTGGATGCACATGCCATTTATGTGGAGGACCTGAAATAACACCTCTGCCTCCTGATTAGTGAACTTTTCCCATGTTACTTCTCTAGTCAGCCCTTAACAAGAAGCCTGCATCTATGGGTTGCACTTATCGGTCTGTGTGTGCATGGATGTGTATGGATGTCTTGTATAACCATGTGCTGCCCTAACCCCATATGGTATCCATTTATCTGTCCACTGTTGTTGTGTAACATTTCCACTCTGTCCTTATACAAACTGCAGCTCTTGACATGAGATCATGGCTGACTTTCCTCATTAGGATATTAAAATTGTGTAGTACTGTGCACATCCCACCTCCTCCATGATATACATTACCATGCCTAACCCTATAGATAAATGTCATTGTGTTCTGTGTGGCATGTCCTGCTCAATGTCTGCATTAATCCTAGAAGGCAGCCTGTTCACAGCCGGACATGTCAGGACATGGCATTGTGGTATGTTCTCACACATACATATCCAATTCCTCTGTATTACTGCTGCTACCATCCATCATGATGGGTCAGTAGAATGCTGGGGTACAGTACCAGTTGTCTTGTCTTTCTTCAGTATGCTGTCCAGTATCCTAATATTGTTTTATACTTGCATATCTATGTATTTAGATAGTATCACTAAAACAAACAAATGACTAATGAGCTTAATAAATTTCAGCAAAGACAAGTCTGAGGCCAAAATAGCTATCCAAGCTAATGACATTCAAAAGGCCTTTTTTAGTTATGTTCGAAATCTCAAAAGCACAATGCAGCAATATGCTAAGCTGATTGTGAGTGATGTTGCCTACACTGAAGCTGAAGATACAGCCAACCTACTGGCCAACAAATTCAGCTTTAACTTTACCCCTCTCTCTCCTCTGTCTGTTCCTCAAGATGTACCTGAAACTCTCTTTCCTCCAGCTATCACACATGACCATGTCCTAAAAGCAATATCAAATGCTAAAAATACTGCATCAGTGGGTCCTGACAATATCCCTGGATGCATCTTAAATAATTTGAAGCATGATTTAGCCACCCACCCAATAAACTTTTCAACCTTAGCCTTCATACACATTCTGTGGCAAGTGAATAGAGAACAACTATAGTCATTCCCCTGCATAAGGGAGGATGTTCCACAGACCCTCAAAACTACATACCCATAAGTCTGACCAGCTTCATGTGCAACGCTATGGAAATACTTATCAGTGAACTAACTAATAAGGATATAGGTAAGATCCAAACACTGGACCTGTCTCAGTTTGGATTCATCAAGGGCAGGTCATGCTTACTCAACCTGGTGGACTTTTTGAAAAGGTCACCAAAGCAATGGATGAATGTAAAATGGTACACACGGCATACCATGACCTGGTCAAAACTTTCTACCACACAAGCATAGTAGAAAAGCTAAGTAAACTGGGAATAAACCCCTATGTCACCCAATGGATTTCCAACTGGCTCACAGATTGGATGCAGGAATTCAAAACAGGAAAGTTACCTCCACAAACTGAACAGTCACCAGAGAGTCCCTCAGGGTTCTGGAACCTCTTCTGTTTGACATCTACTTGTCTGAAGTAAAAGGAAGTGTGACTGCAGTAATGTAACTCCTGTAGCACCCTGACCATTTCTGCACTCATCAAGCGATACAGCCCCCCCCACACACAAAGTTCAGGCCACTACCACTGTGATGTCATATCCCTTTGTAATGTCAG
Organism: Protopterus annectens; assembly: GCF_019279795.1. NCBI lineage: Eukaryota > Metazoa > Chordata > Ceratodontiformes > Protopteridae > Protopterus > Protopterus annectens. Next base: position 556,528,714 of record NC_056725.1, read on the forward strand.
GATTCCTGAGCTGATAAGTCCAAGAGGGAATGCTCAGTTGCATCCTTTATATTTCAGTTCAGCTGGCATACAGGTGTTTTCTCTCTAGTTAGTCGCCACTATTATTGCATTCACTTGATGTTTTGTCCAGCTCTATTTTTCAGTTTTTCTTCCCTATATATATATATATATATATATATATATATATATATATATATATATACTAGACTGTGGTTTTGGCAGTAGTCTGACCAGCATCTGTTCTGTACTAAACATGAACACACTTTTAGCAAAAAGGCACTCACAATTAAATGAGTAACATTCCAGGTATAGCTCTCTACAACTCCTTCATTTGTTTTGTAATGCAGATTTTATGCATGTCTTAAGTCATTTCTGTCATGTCCCAGAGGAATAATATGCATGGAAATTGTTTCATGTCATTGCAACTTTATATCTAGAAATTTTCTTCATAATTTCTCTACATATTTATTTGCTTGTCAATTGTTTTATTTATGTATTACTTGGGTAAGTGGATTGACCTATTAAACTTTTTTCACTATAGTACAAGACAGAAAGAAACTATTGGTATAGCAATGGGAAATAATTTTGTACACAGAAATTCACAATCATGTTAAAGAAAGGGAAAGGAAGAAGATGGGTGTGAAAATAGAACAGTCACAACACAAGGCATTGAAACGTAACAATTCTTTACATTTTGTCTCATGGGTTATAGACTTTATGTTCCAGTAAAACATTAATGATGCCAGATGAATGAGTATTCAGCAAACAACAAGTTTACATAGAAACGATAAGTCCTATATCAAGTGCCTCTAAATGGGCAACATCCAAAGTTACTGACCGTGCAACTAAATGCTACACAGCAGATTGACCACAGATATTCCCAATGTAAAACACATTGGAAAGATGTACTATAAGTAAAATGAGGCCCTCAGAGCTTAAAATAACATTGAAATTAAGCAAAGGACATTAACATGCTCTCCTTTATTTACTGCTTTTAAACCTTATGGATTACAGACAGAATATAAAAAAGTTAAATCAAAACTGAAAGCAAATAGTGCCTGAGTTTTATTAAACAGATTAATTCTATTCTGTTGTCTGACAGCTGAATTAGAGGATCAAAGAGCTGTTAATGAGCTATTTCCTGTGGTCCACTGATACAAAGTTTTCTGTCAGCTTCCATTACGTAACTGTGTGACTGAGCAAGTCATTTAAGCAGATACCACACCCAGGATAAGTCTGAAAAAGGGCCATGGAGAATAGTACTCTACCCAGGAAAAGAAATATAAATAAATAAATAAATAACTAAATCAATCAATCAATCAATAAATAACTAAATAAAATAAATAAATATCCTGCAAAACAGAATAAGTCTCTTTAGATATTTATCAGCAAGTCCTCCTGGTCATACACTTTTATATCCAGCTGAGTGAGGATTAATGATAATGACTGTTTTAAATCAAGCAGTAAAATGAAAAAAGTACACTTTTGTAAGTCATTATGTAAACACATAAAAGACAAAACTGAAATTATAAAATGTATGTGGCAATCGTGTTTAAAAAAAAGTATTCTAAAATCATTTTAAGTTTTGACTATTAAACAGTCAATTTCTAGTAGCATAAGACACATGGCCCATGAATCCTTTGAGGATTTACATTTATTTCATGCACTGCACTTAACACCATAATCAACACAGAAACTGTACTGACTTTGCAAGTGTTGTAAAATATGTCCTTCTTGCTGTGCATGTTACACTAAAAGCAAGGTTTAGGTAACTTGTAGCAGGTATGTTGTAAGTATACTTCCAAAAGTAGGTGTAGTGTCCATGTTATTATATAGTTAGACTAAATGCTTGCATAAATATGGATAGACTGCCTGGTATGTCTGTGAGGAGAATGCAATACTAGGAAAGGAATATTCTTTTTATTAATTGTTTTAGGTATTTTGATATTTCAGGACATTAATCACAGTATCTACTTTCTATGATTATCAGTGACTTCCTTTGAAGTATCACATATCTCAAATAATAGTATGAGCATTATTTTGTTCTGGCACATCATTTTACTTGCATTATGGATTTGTTCATTTTGCTAAACTGGTAAGTGTGTAGATTATAATTTATTTATTTAGACAAAGTATGGGCTCTATAGCATTTACACAGTATTTATTTATATATGCATGCATGTATGAACGTAAGTATCTATGTATCTGAAAACCAAGTGGCTGGGAATATCCATCCATCCTTTTCCGCCATAAACTGAGCACATGACAGACTAAGGAAGAATGGGATACATATATAAGGATATTAGTTATTATGCACTTACTTACTCTTTGTTTGCCGTGTATCTAGCCTGATTGAAAATACACACATTTGAACCATGATATGGCACAATGGAAAGGGTAGAGAAGTCAACCATCAATCAAAAAAGCTACTCAGGTTTTGGTAAGCTATGTATAAAATTACAAATACATTCTATATCAAGCATGCTCCAGGATGTTAGGCAAGCAATCAAAGTGTAAAGTCTGAAAAGGCACAATACTGAACTGCAAGTAGGAGTTTAATAATGTTGTTCTTTAAGTAATATAAATGACAATGTATTTTAAAAAGTACAAAACATATTGCAATACCTTCATTTGTTACTTTTCAAATGCTTAGCGATAATACCCAGAATTACTTGGCTAAGTAAAATTAAGCATATATAAGAACCAGAATATTAGGAGGCCTAAGCCTAAACATTTACCCCAGAAGAGAAGGGTGACGTACGGGAAACAGCTACGTGCTGCTGGACTTAGTTTAGGTGTGTTGCAGACCAGGGAATGTACTTTGAAACTGTGCTTTTTCTTATAGGAGAGGTGGTACTACAAAGTGATCATAGGATCATAGGAGGTTACTAGGCTATTGGCCCTGAGGCCCTTATAAGCCTATCCAAGAGTTTAGCCCATGTTTAGACAAGTCAGCACTTGATGCCCCTGTCCAGCAGGGACACGGGTGGAATCCCAGGGGTATATTTTCTGTTTCCCATTCAGTTATCCAGGTTGTGCTTAAAAAAGGGTAAAGAGATACTCTGCTTGATGTGGAGAGGAAGTCTATTCCATAGATGGGGGAGTCTCTGGGAGACAAATCTGTCCCACCAAGTCCTGTTGATGTCACAGACCAGGTTGAGGCACATGCCAGTTACTCGAGTGGAGCTTGACTTGCGATGATACAGGAAGGTCAAAGGTTGAGACAGAATGTGCAAGAAGATAGAAGAGAGCAAGAGAAAGTATGTAGTTAGGAAAGCAAGAGTTAAGAAGGGACAGGCTAAGGAGAGGAGTGGATGTCACTTCAAAGAGGAAAGTATAAAGAGAGGAAGTGGGAGGGGAAGGTTAAGAGTAGGTGGCAAAAATTAAAGGGACAACTGGATATATGTAGCATGGATCAACTTGTACTGTGGGAATAAGGTGCACGGCAAACCATCTGGAAGCTTGGAAGGATGGGATAAAACAGAGATCTGTATATGGGAGGATGTTAAGAGCAGGTGCATTGTACCCATTTTGCAAACCAGTAAACAGCTTAGCCTGACAACAGGCAGGTTATTTGCTTCCCTAACAGTGAAAAGGAGATGTTTTGAGGTAGTGGGTCCACCAAGAAAAGAAGGAGTGGTCCCAACATTTAATTCAGTTACTACATTTATTTATTTATTTATTTTATTTGCCATTTATTAACCAGGTTAGTCTGGCTGGGCAGGTGCCCTTTTTCAGCAGAGACCTGAAGAGAAAAGCTTCACATCTCCTCAGACTTGTAGCAATACCTGTACAGATGATGAGCTAGCAGCATTCAGCATAAGCAGGTAGTCAGTGAACTTTCACAGAGCAATAAATTTAGGGACTGCATTTTATACATCAGAGGCTTAGGTGCCTTCATAAAAAGCTGACCTGTTCTAAATGTTAACACATAATAGTATTCCATATGAGGTCACATACATTTTAAGTGGCAAGTTTTGTTAAGTAGGATTAACTAGCTTTTAATTGTCATTGCAGATTCAGCAGGTATTAATAGGCCTATAGCTTTGGAATCAGAACTGATATATATGATATCAAGAAAAAAAGCAGAGGGAGAATTCTCATCACATCTTAAGTCATTAACACATCTGAGTTGTGGAATATCATACCTCTGGCAGTCTACATACATCCTTGCATTTCAGAGCATTTTTTGGAGAGTCAAGTTAAAGAATTTTACCAAAACAAGTGTAAATATTTTGTGAACACTGAAGGCTATAATGTTATCAGTAACAAGTCTTCCTCATGGTGAGAATAGGCAATGCACTCACAGTCACAAGTTTATTTATTTATTAACATTTGTTTACTGGGAAAGGTCAGCTGGGTCCAAAGTAGCCTTTTTCAGTAGATACCCAGGGAGGAAAGCTCCAATAATAGACATGTGTACAATTATACAATGTAAATATATAATTACATAATGGAACAGATTGTAAGCATAACAAAAATAAAAAAAATTCTTTAACACTGAAGAAAAAAATTTTGAAACAGTGAATATTACACAGATATAGAAACATATGGATACATATAGATGTATATAGTAGATCAGCACTATATAGAGAAAAGAAATTAATAGTGAGGTGAATGGTAAGAAAGAGGAACATAACATATTAAAGGATTGTTTGCAAGGTGGTAAAATAAAATGGTGAGATGTTGTTATTAAAGACTAATAACCAAACAAGAATTAACACCTGTGGAAATTCAAACATGGTTTAAAAATATAAATTTATTTAGTTCTTTCATCCTACAGAAGGGGACTTCGTCAGAATGAAGGGAATGTTAAAAATACATCAATATACACCACACATTTCCCTGGATAAATTAATTGATACAAAACAATTTTAACTGGTACAGAAATTGGTCTGGCAACTTATGTTATGTGTCACTCTCCCCCAGGATCAAACAAATGTACTTCCATCATACCTATATTATAAATGAAAGCCAGAAAGTTATAACTGGGTCTCATAATAACTTCATTACATTTTATTGCATTTTTATTAATATATGTAACAAGATATGACATTGTTTTTAAGGGGTCCCTATCACTTTGTTGAATCACTGTTTGATGACTGCCTCTTTGTCGAACAACCATTCAGTGAAAACACTAATCGTTGAACTAACTTTTCAGTGAAAACTTTGCTAAGGCAAAACAATGGTTGGCCACCATCTGGAATTTGCCCTTTTGCCCACTGTAGTGTGATCTCTGAGTTGGTATATTTAGTTAGCAGGGGTGTGGGGGGTTTGGGGGCATAGCCCCCCACCTATGTAGATGTTAAGTTTGTTTTTTGTTTACTTTTTCACGATCACTAGGGCAGACTACCATCAGTTTCACATTTTCAGTTATCTGAGGACAAAGGCGCCAAATCATGGAACAGTTTTATGTATTATTCTAATTTACTTTAAAAGTTAATCACACAACAAGTTTTTAATCTTTTTTGAAAAATAAAAAATATGAAACTATAGTATCTGGCAATACTGACTGACAGATTGTAATTCTTAATTATTTACTAGAAAATAATATATAAGGGGGAGGGCAAAAATATGTGGCAAAATCAGGGAGAGTTGAGAGCTACAGCCTGAAATCCTAATTTGGTGGGTGCTGTCTATGAAATTGTTAGCTACCCAGTGGGTTACAAAAGGGTCTACATTATGTGTGATTAGTTTGGAGACCTTGGCAAGGTGAAGTTATTGCTGCTCATATTGATTTTCACTCTTCAAATGGCAAACTGACTTTTTCAAAGATGGGATATCCACTAGGTTAAGAATGCAGGATCTTCCTATCACAAATCTAAACTAGTCTGGAATGAGGGACTGTAAGCTGCCAATATCTTAGTTTATGAGGCTCAGAATGATCTATTATTTTGCTGACGAAATTGAGAAGATTTATTCACCTATAGTTACCAGGATCTATGAGGGACCAACCTTATGGAAGAGGATGCCCACAGCTGTTTTTTTACCCTATTGGCACAAGAGAGATTGAGGTCGAACATATTCAGGAGTCATTTAGTAAGACAGTGCTTTATACTGACAAGCAAGAATTTGAGTATATCAGGTCTGACAGATGTAGTGTATTTTTTAACCTCTGAGACAACCTTTAGGACTTGTTCATAAGAGATCCTTGGGGGAATAAGGAGAAATGAAAACTACATTTATCTGCTAATATGTTGATAAGGTCCTCAGAGGCTAAGTGGGTGTTATTGTAATGTAGCTTTACCTGGCCATGGCTTTCAGCATCAGTCACCTTGCAGGCATCATACAGAAGCTAAATACTTTACATTTGACCCATATATGCAAATATGAATGGCAATCTGATTGAAAGATAAAACTCAGACAGTGTAAGTTGCAAGTACCTCATCAGAAAGTATGGATGTAAGAAATGGTATCTGTCAAGACTCAGTGCTGGAACCTCTACTTTTTGGTTTGCACTTCACAGATATTCAAGCAGAGAGACAACATGTCTGGCTAACAAGTCTGAAGATGACTGCAACCTGGGGGGAGGGTTGTTAAGGCACCCTATGACTCCCAAACCCTCCAGAATCAACTCTCCATAGTAACATCTTGCTGTATTAAAAGGGGACTCAAACTAAATGCTAAAAAGTAAACTATTATCACTTTTGGTAGACAGTACAGTCAGGGACTTAGGCAGTTGGTTTGATAGCTCCCTCCCTATCTTGACATTATGTGACAACAGTTGTCAGGAAATTCTTTTATTTAACTCAGCTTATTGCCAAAGGAATATCATAAAGGTCTAAAGAGGTAATCACTCCCTTATACATAACATTAAGTAGGCTAATTATTGATTATAATGCCCCATTTAGAAGTATCTCACTCAACATATCAAACAGTTAGAAAGGCCCCAAAGGTTCCTAACCAAAAAGATCACAGGCCTAAGGTCACTGAGCTATGAAGAGAGGCTGGAAACTCTATTATTTTATTAAATGTCATATAGACTTTTGATTGGAAATCTCTGTCTTACTTACTACACCATTAGAGACCTGATTTTGCCAGACCTCCTTATTTCCGCAACTTCATTATCTTCATTAATACTTTAATCAGGAACCAAAATCTTCACCAACAGATAAATAAAACTTGGTAGATGGATAGGTTTAGAAATTGGCACCTTCCAAACCACTGGAATAGATGTACCCTGCATAATAAGCAGTGTGATTCACTATCATCCTTTAAATATAACCTAGATGACTTGATGGGTCAAATATACTTTGGTATTGACTGGTATGGCCTTGCAGAAAGGAGATGCAGCTTGAAGGAGGGTACTGCAAAAGGTGAATGGTCATAAGAGTTGGTGGCCTTGCCATATCTATTAATCTATGAATCATCTCAAGGCAGTATCGTGTGGTGTTTCTTTGCTTTCTAAAATAGCTGGAAAAGGGATTAATGTCTGTCCTTGGCAGAAGTGGTGATTTTCAGTTTTTAACTAGACTTGGTGGATTTGATTTTGTTCCTATGTTTTTTTTTTTAATTTTCTGTGTTTAGTAAGATTATGGTCAAAAGAAAACACTGAGAAGGCCATCCACATTACTCAATACTTTGGGAGGCTACAATGTATGCTGTTAAGACTTTCTCCACATATTCCAAGTGCAAATTTGTGATCACCCATCCAGTCATTCAGACTGGTTTTAAAGATTGTTAGGGAAGTATTTTATTTAACATGTAAGGGTAGCCTATTCCTGAACTAGGGTATACACTGGGTAAGGTATCAGTAACACTGCTTGGCAGTGTTGATGTGGTAGCATAGGTATAGGTCTCTAGAGTGGGTGTTTGCTTTACCGCTGTCTTATTTGGGTAAACGAGTTCAATGAGTGCTGAGTCATTCCTAACACAGAAGGCTAACCAGGTATTATCCCTCAGGAGTCTGTATGGCACTGACTAGAGACACGATGCTTTTAATCTATCAGAGTAGCTAAGGTTACTGAGACTTGAAATGTTCTAAACCTTAGGTACTCTACTTCTTTCTTTTGTCATATAGCTTGTTTATACCGCCATGGGAGTTTGTTCCTAAAGCTGTCAAAGTACTTATGTCATTTTGGACCAATGTCTCAACGTAAAACTGTATGAAACACAGCTGATTTGTAAAATTAAACTTTAATTTATCAACACAAGTTAAATAAAAATAAAATGACTAAAACTGGTCACAAAATAAAATAGGTTAGCGCTTTCACATATTTCGTATATTCTGATGAAGCATACACAATATATGTGAAAGCACTTAGTTGTTTTATTTTTATTTAACTTGTGTTGATACACTAAAGTTTAATTTTATGATTCAGCCGTGTTCCATACAGTTTTGTTTGTGACTTGTTGATAACAGAGAATGAGTCATAGAAAGCTGATCATGTCTAGTTGACTAGCTGACTTCAATGGAGCTCAGTAAAATTCCAGTTACTAAGATGAATATGGTCGCTACAAGGTTCACCTCCATTAGGATGTTCATGTTAAAGTCATCCAGCAGTAACACGTTTTTTATCTTACAGCTGACCATTCTGATAAATTGCACAACTTTCCAGAATTTACTATCGCTGTGTGTTATGGGTGTGGTAAGTTATACTACTGTAGTGAAAAGTTTTGTAGCATTTCCTACAAGTGTATCAGTAACAATCTAGCTGGGACCATGTTCACCACTATAAGATGAACTACATATCAAGGGAAAGTGATATTGTTTTTTGGTAAATATCAGTACCCCTCCTCCAGTGCAGGTAGCCACTGTATTGTGTCAGATACACTTATGGCTTTCTAGCAGGTGAGATGGAAAGGACAGTGTAGGTCTAAAGCAGACTTTAATAATTACTATGACATCTGGATTGGGAAGGTGGCCTAATGGTTAAGGTGTTTGCCTTACAAACACAAGGTGCAAGGTTTGAATCTCACAAAGGACAATTGGCTAGGCTTAAAATGGCTCACAAGGGCAGTTAGCTTAGTACTAATCTATGAACCTGTGGTCATCTGTCATTTATTTTTCTAATCAGATTTATTTGCCAAATTATTTATTGTTAGAAGTCCTTTGATAAGACCTTAGTATTTATGATGAGGAAACTGAAAATAAACTTACTGAGTGATGGCTGCCATGTAAGCAAGTGTGTAGCTATCATAACCTGCAGTCAATGGGGAATAAAAATGTAGGGCTATGTTGGATGTCTTCTGCCCCTAATATGTAATGTAGGGATGTATGAGCTAAGCATGAGAGTAATGATAATCTTAGGGCATATGTTGATTGAGCCTGATTCATTAGCAAGTACCCCCCACACACACATGAGAAATACATTGTGCAGATTGGGAGAGCTGGATCCTTTATATTAGTTTACAGTAAGGTAGACCCATGTGCTCTTTTTGAAAAGCAGCATGAGTAAGATATGGGGAAAGCTACATTGAAGAAGACTTGGAGATGAAGAATTTTAACATTTGTGCGTGTTGCAGAAGAATCATCAGAAAACAAAAATATAAGATCCAACTCCATTCTTGGGAAAGTAGGAATTTTAATAAACATTAATATTTAACCCTTTGCTACCAAGTGATGAGGTATTCTTGCAAATGAAATGAATGCCACTGAACTGGCAGCTAAGATGACTCATGCTTCGTATATGTTTAATTACAATTTTCCATTAAAAAATCAAATACCTCAAAATTACCTCAAGGAAAACATTTTATTATTACAATTAATATGCTAACAAAATAGTTACCGTGAATGAAGCTAAAATCAAAATATCTTAAGCTGAATCTGGAAAGGGAAGCTGCAAGCTCCTGTTAGCTGGTATTCTTTCTTCTCCCCTCTCATGGATTTTTTCAGATCTCTGACATGCTACAATGTTCCATGTACTGGCATCATCTACTAGTGCTTACATTGCTTTTTCTTAACTTTTTTTGCAAATGCATTTATGTGATTTTTTTGGAAGTCCAGGGCACTACATAATAAAGTAACAGGATAAATCAACAACAATAGTAAATCTGTCTAATGCAATCTGAATCACATACAACTATTTAGTATTCAAATAAATATAACCAAGTCTACCCTTACAACTATATACACTATACTATATAAACTATATACAGATAAAGAATAGCAGGAAAAGCAAAATTGAAAATATTTCTTATTGTTATTAATGAAAAATGGGCGGCTGCGGTGGTGCAGCGGTTAGCATTGCCACCTCACAGCAAGAGGTTCTCCAGTTCGATCCTCAGCTGGGGTGCCTTCTGTGCGGAGTCTGCATGTCCTCCCTGTGGTCACGTGGGTTTCCTCCAGGTGCTCCGGCTTTCTCCTACAACCCAAAGACATGCTGCAGGTGGATTAACCAGGAAAAGCCAAAAGAAGAAGATTAATGAAAAATAATTTTAACAAGCATATAGCAAATAATCATAGACATAGAAATATGAATGATGCCTTGTTCAGACCACAAGAGATTGCACGAACTGTAAACAATTCTATTTTTCTATTTTAGATCATAAACCTGTTGACTGCAGTAGAGCAGGCTTTATGACTGGGTTAGAACTTAGGGAACCAAGTTGGAAAATTAGGTTATAAGCTGACAGGTTTCCCAGCTTGAATGACATAATAAATATCAAATGTATTTTGAAAAACATGAGAGTTTTCAAAAATAAAACAACTGTTGTTTTTATGGATTATTATTTTAAAATGTATCTAAAATGTATTTTGTAAGCTTTCTACTAATACATATAGAAGGGTTTATGTCAAATGATTAACATGTAGTTTTGGTTTCAGATTATAAGTGAGGCTGAAGAAGTCCTCACTTTAGTCGATGAAAGCACTAATAAATTATATTCGTTTTCCCATGCGTCAGGTTATCAGTACCTCTGACTACTTGAATAAATATTATAGAAAGACTTGAATTTGATAACAATATGTTAAATGCCAAATGAAAGTATTAAAGTATGATTTACACAGCTGACGATAACAACTGCCAACTCAGAGGCTGGATCATGGTGGTATATGCTTATAGTAGTTTATGAGTACTCATAAAAAAAATTATCAAAAGGCACTGGCAAAATTACTGAATCTGACTTCTGAAGGAATTCAGCACTGCTGCTCATTTGACATAATTCACTGGGTGGGCCTTTACAAATAAAGCCACAATAAACCTGCCATACTCAAGTTAATATTTGGCTGACAAGAATAGCATTATGCAAGCAATCATTAAACAAAAAATGTTGATGGTAGATTGAGTCACAATCTCTTTCTGTCCCTATTTTCCATGTGAAGTAGTTCATAAACACAGAACTTCCTAATGCAGCTAAGAAAGGCCTTATGTTTGTTCTTTTTAAACATCTTTGTTAGTCGTCAACACAATGCAAAATGCAGAATATATATTTATGACTGTTATATAAAACTGAAATTTCATTACTTGTAAGACGTGTTAATAAGTCTTGTAATAATAGATATTTAAAACTAATCATAATAAAATAAATGCAACCTAAAACAAGCAATCAGATACAAAACAAATGCAAAATATTTACATTTGAACTCCATATGTCACATTTATTTTAATTTAAATTCTTTCCAATGATAGGCAACAAGCATTTTATTAAAATTTAGAATGTATTAATCCTTGTGGAAAAAGACTGCATTCTAACATTTACCCTCACAGAGAATTATCACCAAATTTATCATATAATAAAACTAACTTTGCCCAGTATTATAATGTTTGTTTTCCTTTTGTTCTAATAGTTAATTTTGCAAACTCTTTTTGTATACAATATTGATTAAATGAATACATTGTGAAAAAGGAAGGGGGGTTTGTCTTCTTCCATTTTTTTAATTCTTCCTGGCTTCTGGTATAATGTATATAATTCTGAAATATTATCTTGATGATATATTGTATATTAACAAATTCTTTATGTATCTTATACTGAGATATTTAGTAATTATTCTTTTGTCATACTTTGCATTTTTATATTTCTGCATCACCTTGCATTTTATACTAACATGTAATCCTCAGAATCTTTATTGAATTTATGAATTTATATTGTCAACAGGTATAATATAAAAAGTTATTACTTTTCCAGTTCATCATCTTGCTTAGATCAGAGCCTGCCCCCATCCGAAATAAAAGCTATAGGTTATGTAGAAATATCTGTGTTTTCCAAATTTGGATATTTATAAATACAATTGCTTACATTTTCTTTAAATACTGTTAATATAATTTGCATTTCTAAGATTATAGATAAATAAATATTAAATATCCATAATATTTTGAAATTAATCAGATGCAGTGATTTTTCACATATTACTTTACATACATCTTTCCACTTGATGGTATATAAGCTATCAAGCCAATAAATAATCAGCTTAAGATTTGAAGGTAATGTATGTAGTTCTGAATCCGGAAACCCTAGTTCACATTTTCTGATTTCCTGATATGATTTACAAAAGTAATTCTATGTCTAACTGGGTGCCAAAAAAGGATAATTACGCCTATAAATTTACTTAATATATGCTTTGTTCAACAAAATAGAGGTGGTTTGTATTACATATAAAATATTTGGAGGGATCATTTCACTTTGATATGTGTCCTAAAATGCGACACTAGATCTCATTACACTTCTAAACTATGCCTCCATATACCTTTATAATGCAGAACCATAGCTAAGGTAGAGCAATGGGGAGGCTGCCGCAGATACGATCATGTGATGATCAATGCCAAAACAGAATACTGGCATTTCAATGAGTTCTACAGTCTGGCTCTGATGCAGCACCTGTGCTCATTCATGTAAGTCATTTAAACACTCGTGAATATGTGTTGGTATTTAAATGTTCAGAATGAGCTAATGACATTTTTTTTGTACTTCATGCTTGCAGAGGAGCTTTTTTGCTCAACTTTATGTTGATGGGGCACTAGTCTGGTAAACTGCCCAGCAGCATGAATCAGTCTAGCTACTGCTCTCTTTTAATGTTATAATTGTTATGAATAATGTATTTCATATTAGACAACAAAATAATTCCTAAGAATATTAATTAACCACATTCAGTTATCCTGATATTCAGTCATGTATTTAGTTATTATTGACTTTTCAGTTTTAGTATAAGTATAGATGTATTTTAAATAACTTTAAAACCTGATATTTTCCCCAAAATCTATCTATTTAAATCTGATAATTTCAATAGTATGTCATCCACAAAAATAATTATGCAAGTATTTTACTAATTTTAATGTCTTTTATATTAATTTCTTGCCTAAATACTTTAGCCAGTAGTTCAGTTGACAAAACAAAACAAAAAGCAATGATGGTAACATATATTCTTGCTCAGTACCCTTGTTTAGATTAAATCCCAGTGGTAAAGTCTTCATTCTAACATAGGATATCTAATTATTGTATAAAGACTGTGACATCCCCACTCTATGTCAGTAATTAAGGAGCCTGAATCCTCACCACTACCATTGGAAATGGCCACTCTCTTTGTGAAACCAGTGCTTCATGTCCCTACTTCAAGCAGCCGCTTTGAGATTTGATTTTCACAGACACACATACACACACACACACACACACACACACACACACACACACACACACACACACACACACACACACACACACACACACACACACACATCTGCGAAAGGCTGGCACAGATTTACCAGCTATGCCCCCTTCTGCCCAGACTATAAGCTAGTTCACTGCCACCAGACACTTCAAAGCCAGCTACTCTAAGGCTGTTACAAGGGTACCCAATTATATTGAATGAAATTAATATTAATACAAATGATAGTGGTTGGCCAATGCATTAAGGCTTTCAGGAGTAGCTCTAGTGTCACCAGATAGATGTAAGTTCCCTCAAAGTTTAAAATATTCTCTAAAGGACCACCCACAATGAAAAGTTAATAATAAAGTTAAGAACATAAAAATACTAAATATCTATGTATAATAAACACCAGAGTTTCAATCACAGGAAATATTAAAATAAAACATATGAATTTATTCACACAGACATGGAAGAACAGTACTTAACTGATCTCACTCTATTTTCCTGACTGATCTAAAGAATTACTATTCCCTGGTCACTTATGAGAGCAAGGCAAGATGAAGTAGGTGAGGGGTCCTTCTTTGTCAGATTCAAAAAAAAAAATGCAATGAGACTTCAGTCTTATCTAATATTAAACACAATTTTTGTCCTAGATTACAGAATGACAACACATATATCTGGTCATCTGACTTTTGGTTTCCATGCTACCTTCTGCTAGAAGTTGCCAGGATTTGGCACATATGTGTCAATAATATACACACATAGAGATTGCTAAGATTTGTTGCAGCTTCTGGGAATCATAAAACAATTTCAAATGTCCACCCTTCCAGAATAACAATTAGTTTACCCCAAAGACGATACAGAGAGCTTCCTACTACAGAGTTTGTGCCTCCTACAGAGAGCTTCCTAGTACAGAGTTTGTGTCTCTGGCTGCATTGAGAATTGTAAGATACAATCTTTATGGCCTAAGCCCGGTAATTTAATTTCAAACTAGTTTCAAAGTTAGGTGGATTGAGATTAACCTCTTCTCTTTCAGTATCCTATGTTAAAACATATATATTTAAAAAGTTACAATAATACACATATATTCATTTTTCTGTCTAGCGGGGCACACTGTTAGTACATTTCTAACACAAGCAGCTTTACAAATACATTTTTCAACACAAGCATTTGTAGAAATCAATTTGATATACAAATGACATATAATTCTTAACAAAATTCCAGCTAGCTGTGCTGGCATATGTTATACATCCTCTGCCATACTTCTGGCATAACTGGCAATACCTCACATAATCACAAGGACTTTAAACGGTTAATACAAATACAAACTTATGTAAATGATTAAATAATTCCAGTTTAATGAATCATGTACTTTATCAGCAGCTAGACTTTTAATAGCTAATTTTGATTTACTGTTTTTTAATCAATTAATGCAATAATTCTTTTAATGTTATTTTGAGCTTGCCTCTTTATAATGCACCTCATTTCATTTTTATCAATTAGTGATGTTATCAATGGTTTTAATCTACTAGTGAATATAGATATAGATATTTTACTCAGATGTAATAATCATATAAGTCTATATTAGAAATGGAATCTTAATTATGTTTAAATACTGGAGTTATCAGTCCGTATTTCCTAGATGGGTTAATATTGTTATTTTGCACATAAATAAAAGTCCCCTAGAATGAGATAACTTTAATAGAAAATAATTCATATAACTCTGGAATTATTTGTTCTATGCTTGGCAGTTTATTGAGCTTCAAAGTTTTTGTATGATTTTTAATTTCTATGTTACTTATGGGATTTGTTAAACTATTGCTATTCTCTTTAGACAATGTACTAATTACATGTTTTTCTTCAGAAAAGATTCTATTAGTTCTTCATTAGGTGCATTAGTGTTAGGTCTATTAATTTTTCATTATATTTTTAAAAAAATAAACTATGTCTTTATTGTCTGATAGTTCCTTTTCAGAGTTTGAAACTTTAATACTTCCATCAACTTGGTCTTATTAATCGGGTTAGAGCTATTTGTTAATCTGTGTATCCTTTTCATGCTATAGCAATGGATAGCCTTAATTTTTGTAGCCCAAATACCATTTTATGATTCAATATTGTTTGATACTTTTATTAAGGGATTTGTAAAATGTCTAAGAAAAAAATCTCCTTTTTGTTTATTTTAATGTATTTTTATCCTATGATTTTATATATATATATATATATATATATATATATATATATATATATATATATATTTACAATATCGATTCAGAATGTTCCCATATAAATAATTTTTGATAGAATTCCATATGATAGTTTTGTCTACTTCTCCATTGCCACTCATTGCTGGGTAATCCCTTATTTTTTTAACCATTCTTTAAAATACTTAAATTTGGTTCTATATAGTGAGATTCTTCATATAGTAACTAGCTTACTGTAACTGGCTGCCAGACTACAAGTTTGATTATTGTGGTCCAAAAGAAGACAGGAAGTCATACAAATCAATTTCTTATACTAGTTCCATTGAAACTATAAACACTTACATATAAACCAAATGTTCAAAGACATATGAATAATGTGTCTATTTTGATGAATTTGGATGCACTGTCTCTTTCAGATTTTTCAAAACCAATACGTTTATTCAGTTTTAATGTTTTAGCAGTTGTTGGAATTCTTGTTGTTTTGTTGCAGTAATATATGATTTATAAAAAAAATGCATGTAAAATGTCCACCTAATATTAATTAACTTTTCAAGTCTTTTTTTTTAATAAAATGCTAACACATGTTTTGGTTATTTTAGCTTCCATTCCAGATATCCAATAAGTGTTAATCAAGGTAAAGAATCTTTCTAGTATTAAACTTTTACTATAGTAATCATACCTTTATTATCACTAAATGAAAATATTACTAAAGATCAATTTAGGTATAACTAGATAGTTTTCCCATAAGACTAAGATATCTCACCTTTTCTGCTTAACATGAGTTATTGGTACTGTAAATTCCTCAAATCCATATCTGTCTACATCTTTTTCTAATTAGCTAGGTATTTTGTAGAAAAAAATAACTTTCAATTTATTCAAAGTACTCAGTAAGCCTACCTCACCTGAGACCAGCATTTACATGATTAATAGTTAAAAGGCAGAATTCACAGCTGTCATTTTTATAGATACACAGGATATCCATAAGTGATTCTAATACTAAATGAAATAAGACAAAAGAAATCCTCTATGTTTGTGACATATAAATTAAGTGCCTTAACATTAGTACTAATATTTAAAGAAAAATTTATTTCCTATTTGCCATGTCCTCCCCCAAAAGGCATGACTAAAAAAGTAGCATGCACAGAGACACACACACACACACATGTGTGTGTGTGTGTATCTATCTATCTATATATATATATATATATATATATATATATATATATATATATATAGTATCTCAATCTATCAACTACCTTCTGTTTCTTCTATTGGACTCTTACCAGAGATTTCTTTTTACAAAAATCAGACACCATATTTAGCATTAACAAATAAAAGAAGATTTATAGTTCCTTTAGTCCAAATCATTGTGCAAATAATGCATGTGCTTATCTCATGTTATAGTCATATGCTGCTTACCTGAGGACCCAATTTGCGGTCTTTCTGTTTTATTCTGTCCACATTCTATCCGACTGATTGTCTGTATTATGGGCAGGATAGAGCAGAATTCTGACAGTTCTTGTTTCACTGGTTGAGTTCTTGGCTGTTGCATCTTCTGTGTGGAGTCTGCAGACTTCCTTTTCTCAATGTAGGTATAATCCAGATAATCTTGTTTCCTCCAACACCACAAATACATTCTGTAAGTGAACTGGTATTTATCCAATTTGCCTCTAGGTATGTGTGCATTTTATGTGTATTTATGCACCTCATGAAAGACTGTCAGAGTCAGTATCAGTCTGTCTGTCTATATGTGTATATGTATGTGTGTGTGTGTGTGTGTGTGTGTGTGTGTGTGTGTGTGTGTGTGTGTGTGTGTGTGTGTGTGTGCGCTCACGCATGCATATGTGTAAATAATAGCATCAATGTTTATCTGTATGCATGCACAATATTAACAGGTGCATGCGTAAATATTCTGGGGAGCAGAAACACAGTTAACATGTCATTCTTATTCAAAAATAAGACAAAATGGATCACAGAATGTGTAGATCTGCAGAACTTCTGACGGGTCTGGTGACCCCCCCCAACCCCCACACCTCCACCCTCCAGGCTATGTTAATGCATTTGATACAGGCTTAGTACTGTGTGCCTCTGCCTTGAACCCAACTTAAACTAAAACCAGCCCTGCTTAGACATATGCACAAAAGGCTGCTATAACCTGTGGGTGGAGTGGAGTAGTGTGTTCATTACTTATTTGATATTTTTTCCAGTCAAACCTTAGAGGTGTGCAAAGAAGGTCTCTCTCTCTCTCTCTCTATAGCTTGTGTTGGGGCTGGAGACAGTACGGTCATTATTTATTTAACTTTCTTTGCAGTCCAACTTCAGAGGTGTGTACCAAAGATCACTATAGGTTGTCTAGGGGCAGTGTACAGTTTGGAAGCAAAAAATTAAAATACATTACTTTAATCATTATTTTTTCACTTTCCTCTCAATTGAACATCAGACATCTATACAGGTGGCTAACTTTTGACATTTGGAGTATGGAGGCATACTGTGTATATAGATCTTATAGCAACAATTTGAAATATATGATTACAGCCATTTGTTTTTTCACTTTCATCTCAATCTAACATAAAAAGGTTAACAGAAAGTGACTATCTATTCCTTTTAGGTTCATAGTTAAGTACTAGCCTAGCTGCCCTTGTAAGCCATTGTAAGCTTAGCCAATTTCTCTTTGAAAGGTGAGAATCAAACACTGAACCTTGTGTTTGTGAAGTAAACACTTACTGTTATATCAACCCCTAACTCCCATTTTGGGGCTTAGGCAGGAACTCTTCCTAGGTATGATTTATGTGTTTTTACAAGTATTTACCTTTCTCAGTATCTTGGTAACTGCTAGTTTGTCAGCTTTCAGCAATAATCCTTGGACAACATTTATTTCTTCCTTGTAAAAAGTGAGACTGGCTTTCTTTCTTTAGTCATGATTTTTGTTTAGGCCATTGTTGGATGAAAAGATTGGAAAAAAGCTATAAAACACTCCTCAGAGTATCCTGGATACCATGGCTTCTGGAGACTTAGTGCCCCCAGCTCCTGCCCTAACAAAATTCTAAACAGCTCAGCCGGCTTTGACAGTTATGGTGTATTAAAATGGGGTCTATTTTGTTTAATTGAATCTCATTTCACTGAATTTCATTTTATCCTGACCACTTCGCTGAAAACTCAAATTACTGAAAACTCATTTCACTGAATCTCATTTCACTGAACTGCAGTTAGTATATATGGCACTGTGTAGAGTACTGTAAGGCAAGTAAAAGGTATATGCCCTTTTCCCCACTGTTGTGCAATCCTGGAGTTAGTATATATAGTTGGAGGGGTAATGGTGATGTGTCATTATGGTTTATCTGATGAAGTCAAGTGTAATTGCAGATGAAAGCACTCATTAAACTCTTAGTTTTTCCGTTTTCTGTGTTCATTCTTTTTCAATTACTAGTTCATGTTGCATTCAGTGGTTTTATAGTTAGGGGCTAATTTAAGTAGATATTGTCTTCTGGAGAGAGTTAGTCATTGGTGTTACAACTATGCATGTCTATTGTTTAAAATGCATTGTTTTGAAGTTTTTGGTAAAAATACAATATAAAACAAACAAGGTGGGGGGCTATGCCCCCCACCCCCCTTGCTATATATACTAACTCCAGGATTACACTACAGTGGGGAAAAGGGCATTTACCTTTTACTTACCTTACAGTACTCTACACAATGCCATATATACTAAGTTCAGCTCAGTGAAGTGAGATTCAGTGAAATGAGTTTTCAGTAATTTGAGTTTTCAGCGAAGTGGTTGGGATGAAATGAAATTCAGTGAAATGAAATTCAACAAAACAAAGTAGACCCATTAAAATGACACACGAAAAAGCTAAAGAGTAAGACAAAGTATGAGAAAACAAGAAAAAAGTTATCCAGATTGTGAATGGAGGCCGGAATGGGGAGAAAACCGAGGGTCATTAGGGTACAGTGGGTGGGAATGTTGGACATTGGCTAGGTTGGCCACGTAGAATGCATCACAAGACTGTAAATAAACTCAAGCATAGGATTTCATGTCATCTGTCAGAAATCCGCTCTGGATGTAAAAATAATGCACTAGCCAAACACCTTTCTCTTCATAAAAGACACACAGGTTTTAAGTTCCAGATCCTGGATCACATAGACATGGGTGATCTTGAACGAGACATCCCGAATATTCTGGAGAAACATGAACTCATGTGGCAATTAAAGCTGAACTCTTTTAGGAAGCCTGGACTAAACTACTACTGTTCAATTAAAAGAGCACTGGAACTTAGAAAATTGCCACATTGTTTGCATGACTAATTGTATTTTATTTTATTTTATTCTACAAATTGGTTTTAAATACCATTTTAAATCAGTTGAAATTTAAGTGTATATTTTGTTTCCATCATCATACATATATTTTTTCTTATTTTTATTTTTTTTCTGGTTCTTTTTTCCACTTTATTCAAAATGATGTGTAATAACAATACTAACTAATTATACAATTATATAGGTTTTTAGGGATCTTGTACACAGATCTGAAGAAGTCTAGAAGGACGAAAGCGATCTTTGTTAACAATAGGTTATGAAAATAGAAATTGATTTTTACATGCAAAATGTATATGTATATATTTATATATATTTTTTGATTGCCAAATGAACTAAGGTTGACATATTTCCAGCTATGTAGTATATTGTCTTGGATAAAATCACAGACTTAATAATCTACTTAATAATTTGGTTAAATAAGAGGTACTACATCATTATATAATTTTATTTAAAGTACATAAGGGTTATATATTATTATGACAGCTACTAAGTAGGGCAGGAACAGCTCAAATGTCACACTGATGGGGGAAGGGATGTGAATTTAACATGTGTACCAATAATACTTTGTTTTACAGCACAATAAACCACTCCCATGCTTGATAAAAAGTATATATATATATATATATATATATATATATATATTTAGAAAGCTTGCAAGGAAATTATTACTCTATTTTTGTTTTACTTGGATCGCTTGTCTGTGTACTTAATAAAGGATTTTCGACTGGAAACAGACTGCCTGCGTTGCTTGGATTACTTTCGAATACTTAGTAATGCTGTACAATTATATATTTTCTATTATTACTTTTTGTTTTGTTTTGTTTTGACTTAAGACAAGTTTACGTTCGCTACTTCTACTACTATTGTCTGATCTGATTAATATACAGTGATTAACTAGAAATATATGGACTGAAAATCTTCCACACAGAGAAGTTTCTTATACTGTTTTGTTTTTGGACCCATTACACTTTAATGGGTTGTTTTGAGACTTTGGGGATACCACGGAGATTACTTGTTTTGTGAACTGTTAATTTTCTGACCTGACAAAATTCCTATCATGTGTTAGTAAACTATTGCAATATATCTGCTGCAAAAATTATGTTCCTTTGTTTTGACAAGTGGACTTCGTTCTGTCTAAATACGTGTGCCCAAAATTAAACCTGAATATTCTACACATTTCCATGTTTTAAAATAGGCAATGTTTTCATATAGGTATTTGCCCCCAAATATTTTTCTTTCTCTCTCATCTGACTCTCTCTTCTGTATGTGATTTGTAAAAAAATATGTCTTAACACCTATACAAGTTATGCTATCTAATTTTGACTAAAACATTTTTGTCTCATAGTGTTTTTAGGCAGGGTCCATCTATTGGACATCTCAATTCAGTAAATTCTAATTCAGAACAAGTTAAGGTAGCTCTATTCAATGCCAGAAGCCTCAACAAAACATTGCCCAAACTTGCGTTCCTCTGTAAACGGAACACCTTCTTACTTTTGTAGTTACTGAGATGTGGTTGCAATGTTTTGAAAGTACCCCTTCTATTTCTGTGACCTGCACCTGTTATGCAATCAGACTTACTGAAAGTTGTGGGGGAGTGTCAGTATTCATCGGGGACCCCATCTTCCTTTGTCAGATCCTTCTTGCCTCCAAATGTGAATACTTAGATGTCCAAGTTACCTTAAACAGGGCTGATAATATCTACACAGCTCGTTATAAGTGTCCATCATGGTCGCCTGCTGACCAGTATTGTTATCTTCAACTTATTCCTTCCAGTGGAACTATGCAAGTTTGCATTGTAAGCTCCAATGATTGTATCTTGAGTGTTTTGTTAAAAACATTTTTTCTCACCATTTTAACAAATTTTCATGTATCTAGAACCATAAAATTTACTAAAAAGAGTAAGTGGTAATCTGTTCAGCACAAACCAGCCTTGACAGTGTTGCCATTAATTACATTTTATATCTTAAACTGGATTTTATACATCAGAGTAGCAAATTGTATTTTTGTAATATTTTTAAAAAACTTAAAATACCTCAGCAACTGTACAAGCTATACTCATAGCAACATCAGCATTTGTTTATCTATATGTGAGTTTTCATATGAGTCTAGACAGTTTTGTGTTCCATGATTGTTTATTTATGTACAGCAGTATGAAGATTAAGATACTATAACTAAATAAACAAACAGTGTATGAGCATTCACTATCTCTTTGATTGCAAAGACAGACATTAAGCATCAATGTAGTTGCCCATCATGGAAACTTTGAGATGAAATCTTTTTAGCCTGTATATAAAATGACTTTGCAATTATTAATGTAAATGTGAAGTGGTAATAATAGATGCTTAGAGGTGTTACTAGCCTTTATGACCCTGTGATCACTGCACATCAATGGTCATAAAACTTGACATAAATGAAATCTCTAAAATCTGAATATTTTATACTGGGTGATTTCAGTTATCCACCAATCAAAGTGGTTCCTTGACTTTGTAGATGCTAACTGTGTAAAACAGATAGTTACTGCTCCACCAGGGCCTCCCGTATCCTTGATATTGTCATCACCAATCTGGCTTATATAGCTCTCTGGGTAGTTTATTATCTTATTAGAGCTGACCATAGATCTATGACCTTGTCCATTAAAACTTGGTACTTTTCAAACATGGACTTCAAAAAGGAAACCTCCTGCAACTTCTCAGTAACCAAGGAAACACCAATGGACTCTATAGATAAAACTGCCATCCGTATCTTTGACTTTTATTCCCATTGACATAGCTATTTTTGACAAGTGGGAACTTCAAAAATAAATCCCTGTAGGGAATACCATATAAATAAATGATTTAACATGAGCAGATATATTACCTAGTGTTTCTAAGACATCATGCCATTTCTACTTTATGAGATCACCTACGTGTATTAGCAAAGCACTTAAGGTCACTGTTAGCAAATACAAGTCTGAATGTGAGCTCAAAATAGCCAACAAAACTGAAGGTAACTACAAATCCAGCTTTAGCTACATTAGGAAATTAAGAAACATCATCCAGCACAGGTCTGAGATGATCCAAAACAGCACCACTTATTAATTAATTGCAAATTTTACCCCAGTCGCAGTCATAATTGTGCCCCTGTTCCCTCTGCCCCAGATTTTCTCTAAAATCACTATGGAATAAATCTTCTCGGCATTACCAAAAACTAAGAAGCCCATTTCCATGGGCCCAGATAAGTTAGTTAACTGCAGTAGTTTTTCATGGCTGCTTTGGCCTTTCCTCTTACCCCTATAATTTTTCTGCTACCTGGTAATTGCTCATCACTGCTGTTGTTGTTGTTTGTGATAAATTAGTATCCTGCATTTACCATTGTTGGTATTTTTCTTTGTTTTCCCTGCTATAGTATTTTGCAATACTTAAATTGCTGTGTGGCTGTTGTTGTTGTCTTTTCTTTGTTGTTTTTTCTTGGCCAAGTTGGATAAACCAACAAGTTTTAAAAATTGTATTTCTTGTGGCCGTAAGATGCCAAATTCTGACTCTTATAGTAAGTATATGTATTGTTTGGGGGTTACCATTTAGATGAGGATTATGACATCTGTATTGCCTTTGGAAAAAGAGCAGTGGTTGAGCATTGGAACAAATTATCTCTTAAGGGTCTCATTCCTACACCCGCATCATCATCTGCCTCTGGAGTGTCCATCCAGAAACGAAGCCTTCAGACCATCATAAGGGACAAGGGAGATAAGCAAAAAGGCAAGGCTAAAGAATCTAGGAAGTGATCTGCTTACTGTTCTGTTTCTTCAGCTGGCAGCTAAGGTGTCTAAGGCCTTGGATCTGTCTGCTCCCTTGGATTCATATTCTGCATCTTCCAGGACTCCCTCTCATAGGGAGCCAAGACTTTCCCTGGAGCTGTTTGCTTTCAGGTTGCATTCTACCTTTATACAGGAGACACTGGTCATGACAGCTTCGAGACACCCTTCCTCATTTTCCTCCTTCAGGTGTACCAGAAGTTTGTCAGAGACTGATGCAGACAGAATGATGAAGAAATTCCTCAGGATCCAGATTCAGATAAGAGCTCTTCCTACTCTGTCACCCATGCCTATTGCTACTCTTAATCAGTTCTGTTCCCCAGTATAGGAGCTCTTGGACCTGAGACACTCAGGATTGCCCTTATCAGATCCAAAATTGTAGGTTTCTTCATCTTTGGCATCATCTCTGATTCTACCATTTTCAATCTCATTGGGGCTGGATGTATCTTGGAACCAAAGCTTAAGTGCTGAATCTGGGGGAAAGGGCTCAATCACAAGATTTTTGGAGCTACCTCTCCCCCTCAGAGCTTTGGCACTAAACAGCTAGGTCCCAACTTCAGTCTTGAGGCAGGGTCAGGGAGATATTCTTGGCCATCCTGGCTCCAGATCTTCAGTTCTGACTGGGGTGGTTTTAGGTTCTCCTTCAGCATCTGCTTTTGAGATTGTAGAGGCAGCCCTCTACAAGTCAGGAGCAGGGACATCCTTGCCCCCTTGGCTCCAGCCACTGCACAACTGTTAGCCTTGGGTCCCGATCCTACTCACTCTGTCCCATCGGGGCAGCTGGTGCCCACTAGCTTTGAAACAGTCCTTGTTCAGAGCTCCCATCAGAATTTCCAGTCTTCTCTGGAACATCCCCCCATAGAAGCTCCTTGGAACCAAACATGTAAGAGGAGGCACATTGACTCCCTACAGGAGTCATTGATGGAAGATATGTATTTTGACAAAGATGAGGGGTCCCTCAGATCACCCCTTGATGACATTTCCTTTGGAGAAGTTCTCGAATTACTAAAATAGAAAGGTTTTTGTTCTTTTGAAGCCCCTTCTCAGTAGGAATCCATTTTTCTCAAAGCTTTTGGCACTGGCTCGGCTGCTTCCTGGGTGGTCACCCCCAGCTGATGCGATGGTTGACCTGATCATCTCATCAGCTGGGGGGACCACCTGATGACATGATTGACCTGATCTCTCACCAGGTGTAGAAGGAACTGGATGTGGTGGCACTGATTCCAAAGAAATCCAATAAGTACTTAGCAGCCCCTAGAGGTCATGCTGATTGGAGCAAAGGCCCAGCTGTAGATGCTATGGTGGTAGTGGCATCCACTAAAAATAGAGCTGATCTGTTCACCCTCCTAATAGAGAGTCTAGGGCTCTGGACAGGTATGGGCACATGTTTATATTTCAGCAGCTTTTACCTTGAGCTCACTGAATTACTTGGCACACATGATGAGGTTTCAGAGGGACTTGACTAAGGAACTTTGCAAGTTCATTTCTTGGTCCATGCCTGTAGAAGACAGAAAAACTATGGATTTGCAACTGGCCACCCTACAGTCTCCTTTGAATACCTCCATGCAATTGACTTTTAATGCAATGGACAGTGTTTCTAGAACTGCAGGCATAGCCATTATGGTATGGAGACATGCCTGGATGCACTTGTGTGATTTTTTGGAACACTTTAAGACATCTTTTATCAATGCTCCTTATGATGGCTTAACTCTTTTTGGCCCAAAGATCAAAGACACGCTCTCTCCAGGAGTGAAAAGGATGGAAAAATGTTTCTGGTGTAGGGATACAGTTTTCAAGCTGTTAGAAGACCTTTTCCAGGAAACAAAAAGGGGGTAGCAAAATGTGGTTGCTTAAGTCTCAAAGTTTTTCTCATGACTCTTCTGGAGATAGATCCCACAGAGGCAGAGGGGGGATACTTTAATGACAGACATCACCATTGTGGCAGAAGAGGTCCAAAGAAGCAAGGCTTTAGAGGTACCTATATTGAAAAGCCTGAAGGGCTGCCCCAACTGCTACAATCTGGAGGTAGTTGGGGGATGCTTATTTATGTACCCAGAAGCCTAAATGTTCATCTCCAAAGATGTCTGAGTGCAGTCAATCATCACCAGTGGCTATCATGTTCCTTTTCTTTACCCATCTCAACAACAAAGAAATTCTCCAACATTCCACTCCCACCAAGGAAAAGCAGTAGCACTAGGAATAGTTAAGCTGCTATCAAAAAGAGTCATTCAAAAGGTGCCACCAGGTCAACAGATCAATAAGGGTTCAGAAATTATTTGAGGTTCTTTTTAGTGCCAAAAATAATGTGGACCTCAAGCTAATCCTAGACCTATGTTATGTAAACCTATTTTTCAAACACTCAAACTTCCAAATGGAAATGATACAGACTATTCTCCCATAACTATTGAAAGACAATTGGATGTGCGAATAGAACTTCAGGATGTATAATATCAGCTCAAAAATAGACAGATGATTCAGAAGATTTCTATGCTTCCATCTGGGAGCCAGTTATTTCCAATTCAGGGCTCCTCACTTTGATCTCACCACTACTCAGCTGTTCATCAAATGCATGGCAGTGGTTGCAACTGATCTCAGACTGCAAGGTTTCCAAGTGCTCCCCTATCTGGATGACTGGATCTTCACCACTCCCACCAAGCATCTTCTAGTCCTCACCAAGGAATTTCTTCTTCACTTTTGCTCCAGACTAGGTATTACAGTGACTTGCAACAAGTTGCAGCTATCCCCAACACAAATCCTGGAATTCATAAGTGCATCCTTACACTACTTCCCAACTAGTAGGGATACTACAAACCAGGTTGTCTACACTATGGGGTCAAACCTTACAACTGCTATCATTTCAATGTCCTTCAGCCAGGTTGGTCATACAGCTTCTAGGATTGATAGCAACATCTATCATTCTTGTTCTCCAGGCAAGATTCTATATGAGAGTGTTGCAATGGATGTTGGCAGTCCAGTGGTCAATAAGGTGCCAAACCATGAACTTTTCAGTTCATCTTACCCAAATCTGTGCAGACCATGTAATGTGGTGTATCATTTATTTGAGGTTTTTCAAGACTGCTCCTTTGTTCCCCCTTTACCCAAAGTCACGGTGACCATAGATGCTTCCCCACTGGGGTGGAGGGCATTATATGGAGAAGATGGTCCAAGGCACGTGGTCTCCTTTAGAGGCCAATCTTCACATCAGTGTCTTAATGATTAGGGCAGTCCTCTTAGCATTGCAGGCCTTCCAGGATGTCCAACCTGTAGGGATGCTATTTGGACAGATGGACAGTATGTCAGAGGTCTGGCATATCAACAGATTGGGGGAACACACTCCTATCCTTTGTGTCAAGAAGCAATGAGAGTCTGGCAGTAGGCAATTTCTTGCAGGCACTTTATAATAGTAATGCACATACCAGGGAGGTCCAACATATTAGTGAACAGGTTGAGCAGGTCTATTCTGCTGCTTCATGAATGGTCCCTCAACCCAACAGTGGTAAAAAAGATTTTTCATTAATAGGATCAACCATGCTGCAATCTCTTTGCTTCTCCTGCCAGTTCCAGATGCAGCAGATTCTTTGCCTTGATCCCTCGAGATGGGGAGTCAGAGATGGATTGGCTCTCCAGTCTTCTTTACACTTATCTACTAACCCCTCTAATCCTAATATTTCTTTAGAAAACTTCTCAACAGAAGAGCACGGCCATCCTCATTGCCCATTTCTGGCCTCGACAGGGGTGGTTCCCCTTCCTTTGGCCTCATTTGATACACCCTTCTTGGGTACTGGATCCAGATCCTGATTTTCTTTCCTACCTATCTGCGAGGCCTCACATAGATATTCGAGCCCTCAAGTTGACTGCATGGTTTCTCCATTTCCACTGATGGCTAGGCAGTGCAGGCTGTCCTGTAAAGTAGTCCATATTCCCACATCATCTGAGCTTCAACTAGGAAACTGTACAAAAGTGAATGTAAAAGGTTTTCTATTTGGGCTTCTGAGAGATGTTTAGACCCTTTTTCAGCCCCCATATCAGCAATGTTAGAGTTTTTTGCCTCAGTTTTTCACGATGGAGCCAATTACTCCATGATTAAAGTTCATCTAACTGTGATATCTAATTTCCACATGGGTAAGAATCATTCATATTTGTCTTTTCTTAAATTATGTAAGGTCTTCCTTAAAGGTACTTTTCTTCTCAGACCACCTATCAATCCCCCTTCTTTTTGGGACCTTACTGTGATACTGCAAGTGCTAACACAGTCACAGTCTCCATTTGAACTAACAGACAAAGCAAATCTAAAGTTCCTCTACAGAAAACTATTTTTCTGGTGGTTATTACATCACCCAGAAGAGTATGTGAACTCCAGGCCTTGTCTAGTCAATCTCCATATATCATTTTTCATAAAGATATTCCCCCCTTTCTACCTAAGGTGGCATCAATCTATTAACTTCCCTAACTTCACTAATAATGGGGAATATATGCTTTTTTATTAGATATACATAGACAGTTGCAATTCTACCTTCACAGAACAAAGCCTTTCAGGAAGTGAGACCAATTATTTGCCTTCTTTTCCAAAGTAAAATTGTGTCAGGCTGTGTTGAATGTTACATTGGCAACATGGTTGGCTAGCTGCATTTCTCATGTTTATCAGAATAAAGGCTTGACCTTACCAAAAACCTTAAAGCACATTCAAAAAGACCAGTTTTCACTTTTTATGCCTTTTTGTTTAGGACATCAATTGATGATATTTGTGCTGCTGCCACCTGTCCAACATTCACATATTTATTGCTTACTGCAAACTGGATATTTTTCCAGGGATAGGGTGGCTTTCTGGAATATCATTCCATGAAGGCCACCCTGTGATTCAAGTAGCTGGTAACTCTGTGTCACCTGTTAAGGAATGGATGAAAAAGGCAATATCAGATACAAAAGTTATTTACTCAACATAATAATGCATCTGTGTTGTCTGTTTCCATCCTTCCTCAACCTCCCTCCCTCCAACCTCTGATACGTCATTGTGGAACATAGAATGTTGTCCTCCTTGCTACAGATTCCCTTTATTCTCTCTCTCTCTCTCTCTATATATATATATATATATATATATATAGTAGACAAACTCAATCTGAAGTAAAGTTAGGATTTGGAGAGGATTACAGGTAAGGGGTGGAGTCTGATTTATGGATCCTAAGTCTGTAAAGTGGCTGAAGTCAGATATGAGGACAGATCAACAATCCATCCATCTGTTGAGAAAGGATGGAAACAGACAACACAGATGCATTGTTATGGTGAGTGTATAACTTTTGTTTTTGTGTACTTGTGTTTGTTGGAGGGTGACTGGAGAGAATGCCAGTGCCTACATGAGTAGCAGTTTATTACCATAATTTGCGAATCAACAATGATCTGCACATTGCTGTAGTAACTGTGATTCAGAGACATGCAAATTAGCTGATAATGAAGTAATTTCTCAACACTGCTAACATGTCTCTAAATTGTAAAATATCATGTCATGGGAGCAGGGCCTTATGGCTCATGCTAAGCCCTTTAATTAATTTTCAGGATAATATTTTGACAAGAAATATCCATTTAAACCATAAGAGCATTTAGCTGTCTTTGTTCTTTTGCTTGTCATGGCTATCAAGAGATCTTCTGTCTTAATGGTAGGAACGTATTCACTGTTAACAATACTCATGTCCAAAAAGTGGTAGGTACCCTATCCATACAAGAAATTCATTTAATGTTAAAGACATCTATAACTTTCTTTGGGATAATAATTTCTGGGTGTATTCTGGTTGATTTAACATTTTGATATTTAGGTCATTTTTATTGCTGCTTTTTATGTGTGTAAGTGGTTTAAATAATTCATATATATATTTCCTTATTGTCACTATACATAATGTTACTGATATTAATTGTGCAATTAAAAATAAAGAACTGAAAGAAATTAAAAGATTTTCCACAGAGCTTATTGAATTCCAGATAAAATGTTCTTTTTTGCATGTTCTGGACTTTGCTGGAATGGCTGTGAACAGAAATGAAATTTGATATCCTGAAGGGTGGTAACGTGAAGAATTTTTTTCTTGGTGGATTCAAACTTCTTTGTTATATTATTGAATTACATCAACAAAGAAATCTTTATATTGTAAAAATTGGCTTTTGTAGTGAAAACTGCTCACACCATATCAAAGAAGGATTATAATATTAATGTATGCAAACAGTAACTGATTGATGTTAGAAATATGGAATCAGTTTACACTATCTTCTTTTCATCTCAACAAATGGTAATTGTTACTCATAGACTCCATAAATTGTTAACTTCAATTAAATTTAAACTTGTTTATTTAGGGACCTCAATTTGGGATTTATTGGGTGTAGGGGTAAGTGAGCATATATATCTTATTGTCAGTTCTAAGTGCATTTTGAATTTTGGATTTTTATTTGAATATGATTCTGTTCTCCTTTTAAAGAAAACAATACATAATAATAGGATAAAACACTGGTAAAGCACAGGTTAATAATTCTGATAAGAGTGGATTTTAATTTGAGTAAATATAAATGGCAGTATCTTCAGTTATTAAGAAAGAAAACTTAGACTTTTTAAACTGTGTTTAGATAAAGAACCATTTGCCTATGTCATTTTATTATTTTATACGTGATTTAATAGTAGTTACTGGATAGTATACAACAACCCCCCATTAATATTCAAAAAATGTGCATGCTGATTGGTCAGTGTGCACGTTGTAAATCAGAGTTATAGTAATGGAAAAAGGTCCGGTCGCCCGGACTTTTTCCATTACTATAACTCTTTTTTTTTTTTTTACAGTAATGGAGAATGCAAGATCTCCATTGCTTCAAACTGTCTCGCTATGTTAAACTCGTTTAACATAGCGAGACAGCATTAAAAAAAGCAACGGACATTCTCCGTTGCTTTTTTTAATGCTGTCTCGCTATGTTAAACCCATTTAACATAGCGAAACAGTTTGTAAAAAGCAACAGAGATCTTACTTTCTCCATTGCTTTTGCCCACAGCTCTGATGTACTACGTAGGCATACGCATGCGCAGTACATCAGAACTGCCGCAGAATACCAGACAGCTGCGGAAGGGCAGCAAGGAGGCATTATACAATGCCATTATTTAAGAAAATTAATTATTTTTTTTCTTAAATAATGTTATTGTATAGCAATAACCACTTCTGGGTGTGGGTAATGCTGGATTTACCCACGGTTTGCTTTGTTTGGTCACTCGGGCTTCGCCCTCATGACCAAACCACGCCAACCGTGGGTAAATCCAGCATTACCCACACCCAGGCGTGGGTTATTGGTATATTATTTTCCATGGCTTCTGCCTCATTTGACATTTAAGAGGAGAACAGAACAGCCTGCATAAAATATGTTGGACTTTGTTAAGTTTAACTTTAATGACAGAATTATCAGTGAAGGTTGCAGGAAATTATCCTAATGGTGTGGGAATGAAAGACCATTTTTATGGCTGTATTTATACAGATGTGATGAAGGGAATTCCAAAATGCTTGCTTCTGTGATTTCTGGAGGTAAGTGTTCAACTTTCATATGATAAAACAAATGGATACTACATAACAGACAACAAAGGGCCAAAAGGAAAAACAAGAATACTGATTTGAAAAACACTGGGAGAGAAGATGGTGCTATAAATGAGGACCTTATTGACAGGGAGAGTTTGAATGGGATGGAGGCTGCAGAAAGGTTAGAGAATAGTAAGAGGCAGTATAAGAACTACTTAACACAAAATAAGAATTGTAAGCTCTGGCTTTGGGCTGGACAGAAAGAACCCCATAAATGAGGAATGCACACATATCTGAGGGGAAAATGAATAAAAAAGTGAGAAGAAAAAGTTAATGATTAAAGAGACAGCAGCTCATGTTAACATTCAGATTTTTAAGACAGTATTTAGAATGTGCTTATTGGATATGGGATTTGAAGCATAAATAGGTAATAAATCTGTCAAAGAATGAAACAGATTCTGGTGTAAAGAAACTCTTTAAAACAAGAGAAATTAACTTAGAGATAAAGTCAGCACATCAGGAATTAAGAGATGAATTTTCTAATAGAGACCTAAATTGTGTGATTGAGTTAATAAAATCAAAGTACTAGTAGGTAAACTAAAAGAATGTTAATAATAATAATGACAATAAACTAAATTGAGATCTACATAATTGTGGAGAAGGAATTTCTATGAATATAATGTAAAACCAGGAAGAGACATAATGCTGGCGCAGAATTTGCTCATTATGTATATTTAGATTTATCTTTGGGTTACCAGAATAAGCAAACCTGACACCAGCAAGCCAAAATAAGCAAACCTGACACCAGCAAGCCAAAATCCAGTTCATCCTACAGAATAATAGTAAGAGCACCAGAGAATCTGACAAACACTATGGATGAAAGAAACAACATGCCCCCCATGAAATATTATGAACCAGAGTGGGTCATTAGAACAAAAAATTGACCATAGAGTTAACTATAATATTTGTTTTTGACACAAATGACCCTATCAACATCAAGGATATGGAAAGTCTATGTACCATGGATAATTATTGTTATACCATTAGGGAAGTTAATGGTATCATTGCATGATTACCTTCCTTTAATAAGTGTGACGGTATACAGAATAACTTAATAGCCAGCAACATTATTAATATTTCTGGGATGAAACCAGATGAAATACAACTTAAGGTACTTAAGTTAGGACTGGTTAAACTTAGTAGAAAATCTCATCTCATGTGCTATTTTGATGATAGTTATAATGATGTTATTTGGGATATATGTGATGAGAATGCTGAATCTGATGATGTGCTTTTTTATGATTAGAACATGAGTTTGCACATAAATTTATTTCCATTTTAGAGCTATTATATATACCACATTTTATCAATGATGCGGTTAAATATTTTATGCTACTTTAAATTAAGAGCTGGATTTACTCTTGTTGTTTTATAGTATAGCAATAACCCACGGCTGAGTGTGGGTAAATCCAGCATTACCCACACCCAGCTGCAGGCCATTGCTATTATATAATGACATTATTTAAGAAAAAAGTTACTTACTTTTCTTAAATAATGTCCATGTATAAGGTCGGCGTGCTGCACTTCCATGTTTTTTACTGGTATCCTGGGACTTTCTTGATGTACTGCGCATGTGTATAGGACTTTTGTTGCTACTCTTAGTCAGTACGTTGGCGCTTTGGAAAGGAAGCAATGGAGAAAGGAAGATCTCTCTTCCTTTTTTTTTTTTTAAATAAAGGTTGAAATTTGGACACTCAAGAGGTATGAGAGAGATAGGATGGAGAAAATACAAGAAAAATCAGGTATGTTTCTTTAGTTTTGAATAAAGTAACTGATTTTCAAGTATTTTTTTCATACTATCTCTCTTGTACCTTTAGACTGTCTAGATTTCTAATTTTATAACTACATTACTAGCTCCAGAGTCAGACTGTGAAGGAGATAACAGCCATAAAAATAAATTGACGTGCAAGTTCTGATGAAGTTCCTGATTAGCTCAGACGAAAGCACTAAACTAATGTATTTGGTTTCTTGTGGTTTTATAGTAAAGTTCAAGTTTTAATTAGTTTAACCTGTATGTCAATTTATTTTTATGGCTATCTGCTTCACAGTCTGAATCTGGAACTAGCAGAGTGGCTATACAGTTTAAGACAGAGCTCTGGTTCCATTTTTTGTTGGTGGGTTTTACAGATTTCTAATTTTGTTTTTGTTTTTAATGGTGAAAAAAGTTATAAAATATAGTAATGGAGGAAAGTTCAGATGATTGGACATTTTTCCATTGGTATATACTTTATTTACAATGGGCATGCTAGTTGGGCTGACCAATCAGCATGCTTGTTTTTGAATGTTCACAAACTTTTACATAATGCACTTCATAGGTGTTTACTAGGCTAATGACCACAAGGGCCTTTTTAAGCCTAGCCATGCATCCCAAACCTCTGACGAGTTCTGATACCCTTTATAAGTGTAAGCTTGGGCCTGGGAGATGAACCATTTACAGGTCACCTGTTTGCATCAGTGACATAGGTGCCAAACCAGGGATGAATGTCCAGTTTCACATCCAATTGTCCAAGTTGCACTTGAATTGTATTAGGGAGGAACTCTGCTTCACATGGATGGGGAGCCTGTTCCATAGATGGAGTAGTTTCTGGAATACATACCTATCTCTCCAGCAGGTCCTATTTATATCACAGGCAAGGTTTAAGTCTTTAGAATGAGTAATTCTGGTACCATTTGTTTTGTGGATATGCAGGAGGTCTATCCGAGTGGGGTCTGACAATGCCCTGTATGCCAGGCATAGATCTCCCCTCAAAAGCCTGTAAGAGACAGAATACAGGGATAGGGTCTTGAGACGGTCTGCATAGGACATATTACTTATACCCTGTATTCTTTTAGTGAGGAACCTCTGTGGACATTCCAGTTGTTGGATATGCCTGGTTAGGTACATACCAAAGGGGGCATTGTACTCGATAATAGGTCTGATGAATGCTGAATACAGTAGAACAATGACTTCCTTGGACTTAGATGCCACACCTTTGTTTATAAGTTGCGCAACATAGAATGATTTCCTCACCACTGTAGACACACAATGATCTAAGGCTAGATTACTATTTATGTGTGTCCCTAAGTCCCTGACTACTAGGTCAACTCTAAGGGGTGTATTGTCAATATGATAATTACCAGGGATAGATGACTTTTCAAAGAATACTATTATACATTTCTTGGCATTTAGTTTTAGTCCTTGACTTGACACCAGTTGTTCGTCTGTGTCAGCCCCTCCTGGAGATCATTTGTGTCAGTGTGAGGTTCAATGAGAGCGCCTAATTTTCAATCATTTGCAAATTTAGTCAGCCAGAGACCACTGACATTGGCCTTGACTTCTGAAAGGTAAATGCCAAAAAGGAGCGGTCCAAGGACTGATCCCTGAGGGACTCCACTTGTGACTGACCTCTTTTTAGTGGTGTAATCCCCAATTCTAACTTCCTGGGTCCTGTCTGTGAGCCATTTGGCTATCCACTGGGTGACATATGGGTTTGTACCTAACCTCTTGAGTTTGTCAACAATGCCCAAGTGGGGTATTGTGTCAAATGCCTTGGCCAGGTCAAGGTAGGCAGTGTGAACAATTTTGCTCACATCCATTGCTTTGGTGACCTTCCCAATGAAGTCCACCAGGTTGCTTAGGCATGATCTGACCTTTACGAAACCAAACTGGGTTGGGTCCAGTGTCTGGATGTTTACTATATCTCCATTGATCATCTCCATA